>NC_058135.1:293292079-293357949 GCF_016433145.1 Gracilinanus agilis | reverse complement strand
AGAGGAGAGGAGAGGAGAGGAGAGGAGAGGAGAGGAGAGGAGAGGAGAGGAGAGGAGAGGAGAGGAATGGAGAGGAGGGCTCTTAGGGAATGGCTTCATTTTTGTCCATGAAATAGGAGGCTGAGTTCTCAACTGAAAACGCACAGAATGAGGAGACTCGGGCTTGAGTCAGAGGGTCATAGATCCAGAAGCCATCTAGTCTAAGTCTCCCATTTGATGGATAAGGAAACTGAGGCTTAAGATGGTTAAGTGATCTGTCTAGGTGCCAAGGTCATCCAGGAAGTGAGCCTCAGAGGTGGAATTTGATTTGGGTCATTGCTTCTGCCTTTCTTGATTTATGACCTCGAGCCATTATTTTGCCTCTTTCGTCCTCTGTTTCCTCCCTTGGCAAACGGGAACAGTAACGCATTTCGTTACTGAGTTGGGCCAGCCTCTGGCTTTACAGTGTGCAGAAGGGTCGGCTTTTGACACTCATTTGATGGGGTTGAGAGTCCATCCCCCTGACAGCCAGGGCAGATTCATTTCGGTCTGCATCCCCAGGCCCTAGGAGGGGGCTTCATACCTGCTTAATTAATGCCTGTTAGGATGGAATGAATAACCTCATTCCTCGGCAGGACTGTGAGAAAGTCCTAGAAACTCTAGACAGAGAAGTATTTTGTAAGACTCGAGGCCACCGAGTGCTCCCCATCCCAGTCTTCTGGGGGATTCCACTCTTGCCTTCCCATTGAATCTTCTCCTTTCCAAGGTAGGCCATTCCAGTTCCTTCAGCCCAGCTCCTCCCTGCAAGCCTCCCTCTGCTGGCTCTTCCACCTTGGCTGTTTTTCAGGTGCCAGGGTCTGGGTGGGGCTGTTCCCCTTGGACTCCTCGAGAACCTGAGGTGAGTAGGAGGCTGCTGCTTTCCCAGGCCCAGGCGGTCCATTCCCAGGTGGCCCGGCGCCAAGTGGTGAAGGCCAGAACTGTTAGTGGGCCCCACACTATTGGCTCCTAGCAAACGGTAGACTCCAGAATCAGGTAGGTCTGTCTTGGACCCCACCCAGGGGAGGAGAGTCCTTGAAGGACCCACGAGACCTCATTAGCTAACGGCCTCACCTCTCAGGCTATCCTACCACTTGCAGAGCCAAGGAAAGGGTTATTATAATAAGGCCCCTACAGATGACCTTTGAAGTGGCAACACCCAGCAAACAAGACTTTCACCCTCCCAGGGGGACCCCCTCAATAAAGCCGGTGCTGGAAGCAGGGCTGCCACCTGCCTTGGAGACTGATGTTTTATTCCATGGAATTAGGATTAGGTGCTGGGGGGGACCAGGGCTCGGCCTGCAGGAAGCAGAATTATGGGTCGTTGGTCACGTTATAATGGAACCTTCTTTGTCTCAATAGACACCTCCCATTTCTGGGATGCTTTAAAGCTTACATACAAATGCACTTTTCTTCACAACAAATACTGTACAGGATGCATTCCAAGTATGATTATCTTCATTTTCCTGATGAAGAAACTGAGGCTCAGAAGTGAGATGATCGACTCAAGGGCATGTTGACTTTTCGGCTAATTTATCTGCCCATTGTTTCTGGACTCTGCCTCGGTTCACATGAGCCGTCCCAAGCTTCTTTGGATACTCCTTGTATTTCTCACCTCTTCTGACATGAGACTATTCCACTGCAGCTTTATGGCCCAGCTGGTTCGACCATTCCCCAATTGGTGGGCGCTCCCTCGCTTCCCACTGTGGTTTGGTCTTGTTATTTTTTCTACCACAAAATGTTCTCTTTCTCTTTTTAAAGGGTAAGTCATTAGTAGCCTGTGGGATTCGACTCAATTGAGCGAGCATTCGCAGAATACCAGGCACGCTGCTGGGTGTTGGGGAAAAGCAAAGACAAAATAAACAAATGAATAACGGGCGCGTGAAAGTCGCCCCTTTCCAGGCTCCGAGAACTTGCATTCTCCTTGGGATGGGGAGGCAACATATTCCCAGGCGAGAAATGTGAACCCTGCCAAGCAATGCTGAGGTCAGGGAGAGCTGGGGGATTAGGCAAGGCTTCCTAGAGGAGGCGCCACCTGAGCGAGATTTAAAAACAAGAAAAAACTTGGTCAACTAGGTGGCTCATTGGGCAGAGCACCAGGCCTGCAGATGGGAAGTCCTGAGTTCAAATTTGGTCTCAGACACTCAGACCCTGGACAAGTCACTTAACCACTATTGCTTAGCCCTCACCGCTCTTCCATCTTGACATCGATATTTAATATTGATTCTAAGTGAAGGTAAGGGTTTAAGCAAAAAACAACACCCCCCCCCAACCCCGCCATGGAATTCTACTCTAATAAGGATGAAACATGCTAAATGCTTCATTTGGGATTCCAAAAATCCTAGCATCTTAGCTCCAGAAATAGCTTGTCCAGTCTAGCTTCATTTTAAAAAACCCTTCCCTTTAGTCTTAGAATTAATACCGTGTATATTGCTTCCAAGCCAGAAGACTAGTGAAGGCCAGGCAATGGACATTAGTTGACTTGCCCAGGGTCACACAGCTAGGAAGCGTCTGAGGTCAGACTTGAACCCAGGACCTCCTTTCCCTAGGCCTGACTCAATCCCATCCAACCTAATTTTACAGAAGGAGAATTTGAGGCATAAACAAGGGAAGTGTAATGACAGAGGTCGTGTCAGAGGTGAGATTTGAGCCCAGGTTCTGTGATACCCAAGTGGGAGCTCTTTCTCCATTCCCAGTTGTCAGCTTCATGGCCTCATCTCGAAACAGCTCCCCAACTGTTTACCTCCTCTACCTGGTAAACTACAATAGAAATTGCTTCGTATGAAACAAGGCATCCTGAGGGCAGTATGTGACAGCCAAATACTAGCACTGCTACCACCACCTCAACCACTATTTCCCTTCAGACATTGATAGAGAGACAGCCCAGGATGCTGAACCCAAGAGCTTTCCTAGTAGCAGTTCTTCCAGCCCAGTACCCATGGCCATCATCCAAGACCCGAGCACTGGCAAATGCTTAATATCAGAAATAGATTATAATATAATATAATAGGTTAGTAGATATGAGACTAAAGAAGAGCCATGCCCACCTGCTTTAATGTGGAACCATAAGAACCATGAGATTTGGCCATCTGACTTGCAAGCAAAACCTTCCAGATGTGTTGTTTTTCCCATTCGAATGGGAATTCCTTGAGAGCAGGCACTGTCTGATTTGTCTATTTGGATCCCCAGGGCTTTGCACATAGTGAGCCCTTGATAAATCCTTCATTTATTCATTCACCTAGTCATTCATTCATTCATTCATTCATTCATTCATTCATTCATTCATTCATTCATTCTTCTAGTCATTAATTATCCTCACCTTTTGCTCATTCCACAATTCAATCACACTATCTATGCACTAGAAAACACAGTTTCTAACCCAATAGCATCTCTTGTACATGTTCACTTTCCACTCAGGAGCCACCACCTTGGTTCAGGACCTCATCACCTCATGCCTGTAATATTCCAATTCCAATCATTTCCCTGCCTCCTGTATCTCCTCATTCCAACCCATCTTCCACACGCTTGCTAAAGTGATTTTCCTTAAGGGCAGATCTGACTATGTCTTACCCAATAAGCACCACTGGCTCCCTGTTGCCTCAAACAACTGTTTTGTTTCGCTTTTAAGGCCATTCTCCACCTACCCCCAATTTATCTTTTCAGCTTTATTATATATTTCCCTTCCCACATATTACAATCCAGAAAAACTGACCTCTCTGTTCCTCACTCACAGCATGTGTTGTGAGGAAGATTAATTTAGTATTAGTGTTGGACCTAGCAGGAAGGGCTGGAGAATTCCAAGATGGAATGAAGTGGGGCTTGGACTTTGAGAGAGACTCCATAGTGGTTGGGGACATAACTGTTGCTAACCCTGGGAGATCTCAGAGTTAGGGAAAAACTGCATCCAGATTCCCTGGGAAACAGAGAGGTGGAGGCTTTCAACAGTGGACAGCAGGCCTGCAGAGCAACACCAAGTGGGGAAGTGGTTTGTGATCTGGTAGACAGCATTGCAAACTCACTCTCCCTACCTGGGTACCTTGGATCACCTTGGCTCTTGGCATCCTGTGACCATTTTTGGATTTACCGTGAGACTCCAATTGAAAGCCATCCTCAGGCCCTTTAGCTGAGCTGACCAAACCTGGCTGGAACCAGGTTTGGAGGAGCTTTCCCTGTGACTTCAGTACTGCTCCGTTGGGCCCTGCCTGGCTTAGTTCAAAATCATAACCAGATATTGTAGGGGGATGATGGATGTTGAAATAGCTCAACTTATTTTAATTACTAATATCCTGGATTTACTATCACACATGCCGATCATTGTCCTTACCGGTTATATTGTTTTTAAGTTAAGGTGATGTTCTTCCATATTATGTATTGTTGCAAAATCATAGTGGCTTGGTTGTTGTAGAGACTCAGAAACTAAACAAATGTTAAGGATATTGCAAATCAAACTGAATAATTTGGAATTATACATGCAGAATGGTAGTGTTTCTGGTCAACATCCTAGTCCTCCTAATCCTGGCAATGTGGCTGTTCTTCCATACATGGGAAATTCTGGCAAAAGTGTTACATCTAAGGCTGAGTTGGAACAGCAGGAGCTGAACAAAGGTGATAAACCCATTAATGTTTTATCCCTTCGCCACCTTCCAATTGTACGTGATGATGGCGTTTTCCATGTGAGGCAACATACAAGGTTTAGGTCAGAGGATGTAGAGAATTTAAAGAGAAAGATTCCAAATTATCATGATGATTCAGGAAAGTTTGTTAAGATCTTTAAGGCTTTCATTAAAGCTCATGACCCAGTCTTTGAAGATTGCTGGTATGTGTTGGGGGGGATCTTGTCAAATCATGATAGGGCCAAGTTTGTTGAGGAGACCAGGAACACAGAAGGGATGACACCATGGCCAGTAGCCTGGGAGGAGCTGGACCTCAATTCAGTTCCAATATAACGAATGTTACAACAGGAGAGAAAGTCATTAATAAAAATCATGGAGAAACACTCAAAGCGTCCAAATGCGTGGTCTAAATTTGAGAGAATTCAGCAGATTGCACAAGAGACCCCAGAAACTTTCCTAGGTAGAATAATTGAGGCAGCCGAGATGTATTTGAATATGAATATATTAGAAGATACCACTGTGGAACACGTTAAGTGAATATTTGTTAGGAATTCTGTTCCCCAGGTTAAGAAGTTCTTTACAGATAATTACCCTGATTGGGAACTTTTGAGCCTGGATGAGTTAAAACAGAAAGCCACTTATGTGTTCACAGAGGAGAAAGAAAAGGGAAGTGATGAAAAAGATACCATAATCGAAAGCCTTAGGAAGCAGTTAAGGGAGGTGAATTCTAGAGCCAATGAGAAGGAGATAAATGAAATTAAAGCAGTGGAAGCATTAAGGGCAGCAGAGAAGAAGAATAATGCCAATAATTATAAGACCAGTGGTAATACATACACAAAGAATCAGAGACAGCAATCCTGCTATGTTTGTGGCCGAATTGAACATTTTGCAAGGGAGTGTAGATATAGAAGAAGATCATATGGGCAGAGGTACAACAATAAAAATGGATTTAATCAGTTTAATAATAATTATGGATACAGGGGAAATAACTGGAATAATGGTTTTAATCATGGAAATGGCCAGCAAAATGTGTTCCAATGCCAGAATGCATGCTGCCGAGGTGATCAAGCTCCTAATTTGGCGACGATGCAGGATTACATACGGGCCGGAGAAAGGCTGAAATTTAACCATGTTGTACAGGGGAATGTTAATAATGGTAACATGAATGGAGGGACAGCTTCATTATGAAGGTGTGCCCGAAGTTCAGAAGTGATTGATCAAGGTAATGGAACTAAAGTGAATGTTGATGAAATTGTATGTGTTAGAGATAATGATGAAGTAATTGTGGATAATGGAAATGGTGCACTTGGTGTTAATATTGATTTGATTGGTGATAATATGAATTTAATTAATAATGGTAATGAGTTGATCAGTGTTAATTTAAATGGAATCAATGATAGTTTAATCAATGTGAATGATAATTTGTTGAGAATTAATGATGATTTGAATGGTGTTAATGTTAAATTATCTGAATTAACTACTGGTAATGGTATAAATAGTACTTTAACTAATGTTGATGGTAATTTACCCACTGGTAGTAGTAATTTAACTAGTGTTGGTAATAATTTGATTAAGATTGATGATGGTTTATATGGTGTTGATAATAATTTGACTAGTGTTGTAAATAATGGCAAGAAAAAGAGAAATAGTGTTGTAAATGGTGTTAGAAGTTCTAGTAATTGTGGAATTAAGAAGAATAATAGAAATTGTGATTTGATTAAGGATAATTTGATTGTAAATAAGAACAATGATACCAGAATAGAGGTGAAAAGGACCAAAGGTGTAAAATCCTGGGAAAATTCTGCAATTCTAGATGATGTTAACTTGGATGGACAGGAAACAGCTGAGCTATGTTCTGATGTTACTGTTTTAGCTCCTGTGTTGGAAACTTTCCAACCTCCCAATAGTACTGAACCATACATGTCTGTGACTATTGGAGATCAGATTTATGACCTTCTTGTGGATACCAGAGCGAATAAATCAGTTTTGCAAAGCTTTCCTGAGAATTGTAGAGCTATTGGAACAATGGATGTTGTTGGTGCTACAGGTGTGACTCAGAAAGTAGCTAAATTGCAATAAAAAATGGTAACCTTAGGACCCCTTTCAGTGGAACATGCATTTTTGTGTGTTCCAGAATGTCCAGTGAATCTTTTGGGAAGGGATTTGTTGGGTAAATTATGGGCTACTCTCCAATGTACTAAATCTGGTGATATTTCTTTGCATCTCCCAGAGGAATCTTTGAAGGCCTTTCCATTTCTTTTCTTAGATTCCAGCAGTACAGATGATGACTTAGATACTATCTATCCAATACCTGAGGATATACCTAAGGATTTGTGGTCAACATCATCCACAGATGTTGGTTTGCTAAAATCAGCTACTCCAGTCAGGGTGAAGACAAAAGAAGGACCAGTTCCTTGTGTGCCTCAAAATCCCTTGACTAAGGAGGCAATAGATGGTATTCACCCAATTATTGAGTCCCTAATCCAACAAAGGATAAGAATACCATGCTTTCATCAATTTTGCTTATAAAGAAGCCCAAACCAGATGAAAATGGCCAACCTGTTTACCGATTTATCCAAGATCCAAAAGCGGTAAATAAGTATGTCATCAAAACACATCTAGTTGTTCCAAGTCCAGCTGCTATAATTTCTTCCATTCCAAGTCAGGCTAGATATTTCACCATGGTAGAATTATGTTCTGCGTTTTTCTTGATACCAATTCACAAGGATTCTCAAAAGATCTTTGCTTTCACTTGGGAGAAGACTTAGAGAATGTGGACTCATCTCCTACAGGGGTATACCGACTCACCTTCCCAGTTCTCTCAAATTCTAAATCGAGATCTAAAAACTATTAAATTTAAAGAGTAAATTGGTGCATTTTGTGGATGATATTCTTTTGGCATCCCCAAATGAAAGGTGTGTCTTAGGGATAGCAAGATTCTTTTGATTGAATTGTATAAATGAAGACATAAAATCTCCAGGGCAAAATTACAATTTGTTTTGCCCCGGGTACAATATCTCAGATTCGTCTTCTCAGAGGGTTCCAGAAGTATTACACAAAAGAGAATAGCTGACATAAAGAAATTGAGTGCACCTAAAATTAAGAAACAACTTACAGCTATTCTTGGAACTACTGGTTTCTGTAGACAGTGGATTCCTGGATATAGTGAGATCACTAAGTGTTTAACAGATCTTACCAGGAATACAGAACCAGAACCTCTGAAACTAAAGCCTGAACATCAATTAGCCTTGGATAAGCTGAAAGAAGCCATTCTATCTGTACCTGTGTTAGGAATCCCAGACTGTGAGAAACCTTTTCAGCTGTTTGCCAGTGAAACAAAGGGTATAGCTTCTGGTGTGTTGACACAGACTCTTGGACAAAGTTATCACCCAATTGGGTTTTACAGCTGTCAATTAGATCCAATAGCTGCGGGGACAGTACCCTGTCTAAGGGGGGGTAGCAGCAGCAGCTCTGTTATTCCAGAAGTCAGCTGATCTAGTTTTGGGATATCCTTTAATGGTCTATTGTTCACATCAGATAGAAGCACTAATGAGGAAGTTTCATACTCAAGCATATTCAGACCAATGAATAGCTAAGTATGAAATTATTCTCTTGGGTAGTGAGAACATCCAGTTGAAGAGATGTAGCATACTTAATTCAGCTACTCTTCTTCCAGATTTGCCAAAGAATAGTGAGCCATTGCATGAATGTGCTGAGGTAGTAGATCTTGTGGATATGCCTAGGATGGATTTAAAAGACACTCCACTCGAAAATCCAGACTTGGTGTTATTTAGAGATGGATCATCATATTTTCGTAATGGAATCAGATGTACTGGTGCTGCCGTTGTCACAGAATTTGAGACACTGTGGTATGGCTCATTACCTACTAATCTTAGTGCTCAGGGTGCGGAATTACATTGAAGCAAGCATGTCTTCTAGCTGAAGGTAAAAGTGTGAATATTTACATGGACTCTCAGTATGCATTTTCTGTTTGCCATGCAACAAGAATGATCTGGAAACAACGAGGTTTTATTACTGCATCGGGAAAACCAATAGTGCATGCAGGAATAATAACTGAGTTGTTAGAAGCAATCCAGAAGCCAAAACAGCTGGCAGTAATTCATTGTCGGAGTCATACTCGTGGTAGAGATTCAGTCTCTAAAGGAAATCACAGAGCTGATATCACTGCGAAGTATGCAGCCCAGAATGCTCCAGTTTATGTAATGAATTTAACATCTATTGATTCTGATGATCTAGAGAAAGCTTATGTAGATTCAAATATCCAGAAATGGAAGGATAAATTTGGAGCTAGGAAAGAGCATGGGATATGGATTACTGATACAGGAAGACCATTGTTACCAAAAGATTTGTATACCTGTTTGCATCAAGCCATCCACACAAAAGGTCATTTTGGTACACAAGCTGTTGTAGATTCCATCAAGAGACAATGGGTTGCTCCTGGAATAAGTACTGTTGCAAATAAGATCTGTAATATCTGTCCAGTCTGCCAAAAGTTCAATCAAAATGCATTCAGAAAGAAAGGTTTGGGTTGTAGGCCTTTAGCATATTGTCCATTCGAGAGTTTACAAATTGATTATATCTGTATGCCTAAAGCTGGAAAATACAAGTATTGTCTTGTGATAGTTGATAGACTAACTAAATGGCCTAAAGATTTTCCATCAAATACCAACACAGCTAGTTTTGTGGTGAAAGTGTTACTCAAGGAAATTGTGCCTAGATTTGGTGTACCTTTAACCATAGATTCAGATAAGGGATCTCATTTCACTCAGGATATCCTTAGAAGAGTCTATAGAGAATCTAGGAATAACACCTAAATATCATGTTCCTTATCACCTGCAAAGTTCAGGTCAGGTGGAGTGTATGAATAGGGAGCTCAAGACTATGGTTGGGAAACTCTGTGCTGAAACTCATCTTAAATGGCCAGAGATTCTTCCCAGAGCTTTGTTTTACCTACGTACCAGATCAAGAGCGGATCTACATATATCATCGTATGAGATGCTCTTTGGACATGCTCCACTACAAGCAAAAACTTGTAAGGCTGTTTATGCATCCCTCTTAGGAGGTGATTGCCAAATTGCTTCATATTTAAGTGCTTTACAGCAAAGACTAAGAGAATTACAAGATATGGAAGTATTAATTCAATCTGGTCCATTGGATTATTCTCTTCATAATTTTCAACCAGGTGATATGGTCTATGTGAAAAATTTTGCCAAAACATCAGCAACAGAACAAAATTGGGTAGGTCATTATACAGTTGTATTGGTTTAACCATCTTCTGTGAAAGTTTTAGGTAGAGATTTGTGGTATCATTGTTCTCATGTCAGATTAGCACATGGAATAGATAATGAAACTGTAGAGATTATTAATAATGAAGAAGAAGAAATTGTGTAACTTGAGATCTTCAGTCAATTAGAGAATGCAGTCAGAAAGTTCAGGAAGGAGAGGACCATTCCAGCGGAAGAAGACATTCAGATGGAAGAGGACATGGATGAAGAGGATTCAGGATATAGGATTTATGGGCTTTGTATTAAGACTGATGGACTTATGAATTGAACTGATTAAAAACTTCATTTTCAAGGATTTTCTTAAAGAAGAGGATTAATCATGGACAATTTGGATTAAATGGTTTGGAATATTTTGGGTAATATAAATAGCATCACTACATATGCATATGCATCCAACATTGCACATAAAACTATCAAGAGCTTCGATGAAGAGGAGAAGAAGAGGAAAACTGGAGAGAAGAGAAGATTTCCTAGAGGAATGGAACATCATAAGAAGAAAGGAGATCTGCAGGAGATCTGGAGTTTTGGTAGGTATCATGCATCCATCAGTAACATGTTACAACACTATATAGCAAAGAAACAACATAACAAATCAGATAAATACAACACAAACATGTTAGGATACATTGTGTTCCTTATGGAATGAAACAATGTATAAATACTAACAAAATTAGAATTAGCTATAGGATAAGTAAGTACTAACAAGAGATAGTTAGTTACTAACAAAGATTAGCAAGTTATTTAGGTAGATGTAGCTAGACTAATATACTAATATCATAGGGATAGTTTAGAATAGTTTAGTGACAGATATAGTATTAGATTGGGTTAGAGGATAAGATAAGGTACCAATGTACATTACAGTGCAGATACAACAAACATAACAAAATTGCATTACATGAAGAACATATAACATATTACAGATCACATATCACAAATAATGTAAATAGTTGTGTAAATAGTATGTATATATTGTAAATTGTATTATAGCTTAAGTATTACATATATGCAAAGCGTGTAAACATGTATATTTAATATGTATATATTGTGTGTACATACACGTACATATGTATATCATACATGTACATATTGTATATATATTGTATGTATGTATTTATGTGTATAAATGTAAATTCTGTGAATACTTTGATATGATTGAGTTACAAACATTCAAATGTAATTTGCATATGGGAGTCTGATGTTTTGTTTTAATTTTGATGTAAAGACTTATGCAATGTTATCTTAAAATGTTTTTTTCAAACTGGTTTGCATTTATTAGTTGGTAGGATATTTCTGTATTAGAATAGGAGTTATGTTTGATATTTGTTTTGACTTGTGTTGATATTTCATATTTGCTGTTGATTTTGTTGGAAATTTTGCATTGTTACTTGTTTTGCTTTGAACTATGTAACTGTTCAATGTATTTATCCCTTTACCTTTCCTTATTGAAATCCCTCGTGTAGAGTAGCTTAGGATAGTGTTAGATAGAATAGAGTTAGTGTAGGTTGTTTGTTATTTTGGGTCAGAATTTTAGTTTAGTTTGTAGTGCACAAATACCAAAATTTTGTTAATTTTGGCTTTGTGTAAAGTGGGGAACTGTTGTGAGGAAGATTAATTTAGTATTAGTGTTAGACCTAGCAGGAAGGGCTGGAGAATTCCAAGATGGAATGAAGGAGCAGGAAGTAGGGCTTGGACTCTGAGAGAGACTCCATAGTGGTTGGGGACATAACTGTTGCTAACCCTGGGAGATCTCAGAGTTAGGGAAAAACTGCATCCAGATTCCCTGGGAAACAGAGAGGTGGAGGCTTTCAACAGTGGACAGCAGACCTGCAGAGCAGCACCAAATGGGGAAGTGGTTTTTGATCTGGTGGACAGCATTGCAAACTCACTCTCCCTACCTGGGTACCTTGGATCACCTTGGCTCTTGGCATCCTGTGACCATCCTTGGATTTATCATGAGACTCCGATTGAAAGCCATCCTCAGGCCCTTTAGCTGAACTGACCAAACCTGGCTGGAACCGGGTTTGGAAGAGCTTTCCCTGTGACTTCAGTACTGCTCCCTTGGGCCCTGCCTGGCTTAGGTCAATAGAATAGTGTAGTCAAGTCCTTCCCTTGCCCCTGTGATTTGCCCTTAGGTTGTAAGTATAGAATCTTTTATTCCCATCCTTCATTATTATTTCCCTCAATTAAACTGTTATAAACTTTTACCTTCTGCCTGCTGGTTCCATAGGCCCTGGCCTATGATTGACTCATTCATCCCAGGAATGGTGGTGTGGATTTGATTGTGTTTCCAGGCCTAGACATGGATGGGGAGTGAGTAGTGGGATGTGGGCAGCACCATGACAAGAAGATGACTAGAGGATAGTGTAGGGAGTCTGGGACCACCTAGAGCTGGTGCTCTCTCACCATGGAAACAATCATCTTTAATCGATGCTCTTTTCTTTCTTTTTTGGTTCTCTAACCATACCTGCTGCCTCACCCCCAGCCTACCCAACAGAAACCCTCTTTTTATAACATTTATTGTCAATTAAATATTTATAACAATTACTATCCAGCAAAACAAATCAACACATTGGATGCAACTGGAAATGGATGTCTCATCCTACACTTCCTAAAGAGGTGATAAGGCATACCTCACCCTCAATTTTCTTCCTTCTCCTTCTTCTCCTCCTTCTCCTTCTCCTTCTTCTATCACCTTGCATTCTAGAATCAACATTGTGTATTGGTTCTAAGACAGAAGAGTGATAAAGGCTAGGCCATGGGGGTTGAGTGACTTGCTCAGTCTCACACAGCTAGGAAGTGTCTGAGGTCAGATTTGAACCCAGGACCTCCCATCTCTGGGAGTGGCTCTCCATACACTGAGCCACCCAGCTGCCCCCATCACTCTCAGTCTTCTGAAATAATGATTGCTCGCTAGGTTGATCACAGTTCTGAATTCTCTGAAAGCCGATTCCTTTACATTATTGTAAATCTGGAACAGGTTAGCTTCATAAAGGAGGTGGTACCTGAGCTAAGTCTTAAAGGATGAATAGGGTTGGCTGGCAGAGTGGAGGAGGGCATTCCCAGCAGGAGATGGCATGTCACAATTATAGGATAGTTGAGTGCATGAAGTGGACTAATGTAAAATAAATCTGTGAAGGTAGCCTAGAGCTGGACTTGGGTGGTGGTGGGGTGGGCGGGTGGCTTGAATGCCAGGTGGAGTGCTTTCTCTTTAATATTGGAGGCAATAGGGGGCTTTGAAGATTATTGAGTGTCAGGCCCTTAGGAAGAGTGTTCAGAGTTTTTTGAAGACTAGCTTGGAGAGGAGACAGCCTAGAAGTAGGGAGATCCATTAGGAGAACTTTGAAGCAGTACAGGTGAGAGATGGGGAGGGCCTATACTCTGGGGTGAGCAGACAGAAGATGTTATGAAAGTAGGTGGATTTTTCCTTCTCCTTCACCCCCAATATTGAGCTGACTCGCAATTTTCAGACTGGAATGACAGCAGCATTGAAAATACTGGTAAAGTGGATAGTTGAGGAGAGAAAGGCGGATTTAGCAGGGAAAGAGACAAGTTCGATTTTTGACTCATTGAGTTTCAGGTGCCAGTGGACCATTAAGGTGGTGATACTCAGCACATAAATGGAGTTTAAGGGAGAGAGGAGGACTGGCTACATAGACCTGGGATGTGACTAGTGAACTCATGGATGAGGATGGGATCATTAGGAATAAGAAGAGAAGAAATCTCAGGAAAAATGTAGATAAAACTTAAATTGGATAATGGAAAGAAGAAGATGAGCCAGTATAGAAGATGGAAGGAGAAGGCCAGACAAGCAGGGAAAACCAAGATGGGCCGATGCCACAGAAGCCAAGAGAAGGGGAGGAGGCGGCCAGTGCTGAAGAGATGTCAAGCAGAATGAAGACTGGAGAGAGGGAATCATAATTCGTTATTCAAAGGTCACTGATAACTTAGAAGACATCATTTCAGCCCAGCAGTGGAGTTGGAAGCATGGCCACATGGATGTGAGGGGAAGTATCCATGGGGAAAACATTCTAACCTTGGCTTGCGCTGGTCATAGAGACGACTGTAGCAGGAAATAAGAATTTGCTAGTTATGGGGGCAATTGGAGAGATTGAACAGAAATTGAACAGAAATCATTGAACAGAAATGATGCGACCAAGTCTCTGTCCATGGTACCTAAGTCAGTGTATTAAAGTGGGGGAAGGGCTGACTGAAGCTAGAGATGGCCAGAAGGTCCTGGGGTTGAGGGGATGTCTGAGAGAGATTGACGGCAAGGCATGGGCAAGAGTTGAGCAAGATGAGGTCAGGATGGAGTTGAATTGCCCCTCATGGGGGATGTTCCCACATCATTTAGACACCTCATCTACTGAGTTATCTGCTCAGAACTAGGACCAACCATTTCTTCAACAAAGAGCCTCTGCTGGTCTGGTTGGACACACCAACAATCACTGCATGTCCCTAAGACAGTCAGCTAGCCAGTAGGTTATAGCCTAGTCACAAAATCTGAGAGCTGGAAGTGGCCTTGGAGGTCCCCTGGGCTTGAATATCATTCCTATCATATTCCCCTAGAATTCCTCCATCAGTCCCCACTAGAGCATCCCCTATGCTCTAGTGCAGTGATGGGCAAACATTTAAAGAGGGGCCAAAGAAAAGGAAATGCTCATCTGTCAGTCTGTTTCTAAGGCAACTTTTTTGAAGTTTCACTGTATTGTATCCTACTCATTGTATTCGTCAGATTAGGAATAACATGGAGGGTCAAATAGAACATTTCAGGGGGCCTAGTTGGCCCATCACTGGTCTAGTGAAATGGACCCTTTGATTGTTCTTCAGACCCACTACACTATTTCTAGGACCAGAAAGCTCTGCAGCCCCATGGTCTTTGCACTGGTTTTCCACCATGCCTGTAACGAACTCTGTCTTCACTCCATCTCTAAGAATCTCTAAACTCCTTCAAGTTTCAGCTCAAGTACTAACTTTTACATGAAATCTTTTCTGATCCTTCAACTGCCAGTTGCCCTTCATCCCTGCATAATCTTGTATTTATTGTCTCCTACAATAAAATATAAGCTCTATGAGGACAGACTCTGTTTTTGCTTGTTTCTTTGTAGCCTCAGTAAACACAGTATTTGTTACATAGTAAGTATTTAATAAATTCCTGGAGTTTGACACACTCATTGCCACATTTTTTTAACTCATCTTCTGTTTTAGAATGAATACCATGTATTGGCTCCAAGGCAGAAGAGTGGTAAGGGTAGGCAATGAGGGTTAAGTGCCTTGCCCAGGGTCACATAGCTAGGAATTGTCTGAGGTCAAATTTGAACCCAGGACCTCCTGTTTCTAGGCTGGCTCTCAATCCACTGAGCAACCTAGATGCCCCCTTAATTGCTACATCTAACTCTCTTTACTCAATCCCCATCCCTCTTCATCTCTCTGCAGTCATTGATACTCTCTTTTCAAGGTTTGTTCGGTTCTTTTTGAGTGGGTGGAGAATTCCTTTCTTTCCTGGTTCTCTTACCTGTCTTTCTTTCCAGTTTTCTTTTCTGGATCTTTTTTGAAGTCAGGCCCACTAATTTGGAATGTTCCCTAAGGCTCTGCTGCCCAGGGCCCTCTTCTCTGCTCCCTCTATAGTATCTCACTTTGGTGGGATCATCAGCTCTCTTGGGTTCGTTCTCTATCACTACCATGTACATAATTCCAAAGTCTGGAGACATTATCTCCCAAAAGTCTTTGCCAAGTCAAGTCAAGCTTTCATACCTTCAGAGCAAGGTGATGCACTGGATACGGTACTGGGCTTGGAATCATCTTGGAGCTCATCTTCATGAGCTCAAATCAAATTTCACACACTTTCTAGTTGTGTGACCCTGTGTAAGTCACTTAACCCTGTCTGCCTCAGTTTCCTCATCTAGAAAATGATCTGGAGAAGGAAATGGGAAACCGTTCCAGTATCTTTGCCAAGAAAACCCCAAATGGAGTCATGGAGAGTCAGATGTGCCTGGAAAATGAATGCACAAAAGCCACATATATCCCTATTCTCTCTCCTGAGTTCCATTCTCATATCACCAGCTTCGGTTTGGACATCTCCAATTGTATGTCCCATAGGCATCGTGACAAACACGCTCAAAGGAGAACTCAGTATACTTTGCCCCAAAGTCTCCCTTTTGTTCAACTTCCTTATTATTGTCAAGGGTACCAACATCCTCCCAATCACCCACGGCTTGAAACACCAATGGCATCCTCCCCTCCTCGTTTGCACCTAATCTCCATATCCAAGCTGTCATCCAGTCTTTGCCTGTTCATCTTCACATCTCTCATATGTGCCTCCTTCACTCACATAACCACTCCTCACATCCAAGAGCTCATCACCTCTTGTCTGAACGATGGCAATAGCTTTTTTTTTTTTTTAACTCTTTAACTTCTGTCTTAGCATCATTTCTGAAACAGAAGGGTAGCAAGGCAATCAGGGTTAAATGACTTGCCCAGGGTCACATAGCTACTAAGTGTCCAAGGTTAAATTTGAAAGGACCTCTGGACTCCAGGCCTGGAACTCTATCCACTGTGCTACCCAGCTGCCCCAGGAATAGTGCTCTAATTGGCCTCTCTGCCTCAAGTGTCCCCCCTTCTCCAATTCATCCTCAACTCAGCTGCCAAAGTGATTTTTCCAAAAGCGTTGGTCTCTTTAGGTCACCGCCCCACACTCAGTAAACTCCAATTGACTCCCTGTTTTACCTCCAGCAAATACTGAGTCCTCTATTTGGCCCCTAAAGTTCTTCTCAGCTTGTTGCTGCTATATCCCACCTTTCCAGTGTTCTTATACTTTATTCCCCTGTGATGTATTCTGATGAAATTCCTTTGGCCTCCTTGCCATTTCTTGCATATAACACCCAGTGATTTTTCACAGGCCATCTCCTATACCTGGAATGCTGCCCTCGATCATCTCTGCGTCTTAGCTCCCTTCAAGTCTCAGCCCAAATTCTTCCTTCTGCAGGAGGCCTTTCCCCATCCACACCCAATCCTAGTCCCTTCCCTGAGATTACTTTCTATCTCCTCTGTTTATATGTGGACTGTTAATAGTTTACAATAATATATTCATATATTCTGATTTTTATATTAATTCATTCAAATTTTTAAATTTAAATTAAAAAATAAATTAAAATTTTAAAATATTTAAAATTTATAATATTTATAAATATGTATTATATATAATAAACATATATTATACATAATAAATAAATATAAATAAATAATATTTACATGTTGCCTCCTCCATTAGAGGATAAGCTCCCTCAGGTAAATCAATGTGCCTCTCTTAGCCTCAGTTTCCTCATCTGTGAAATGGAGATAAAAATTATTAACATTAAATGATCAAGTAACTGTTAATTAAAATCCAATATTAAGTAAATATCAAATGATCAAACATTATTCATTGCTTACACATTAAATAAATATCCACTGAATTTGCATATGAACCAGTGGAACTGACCTCCTGGTATTTGGAAGCTTGAAAGAAATTCTGTATGTAAATCGCTTGGCCAAGCAGGATATAATGCTCAGTCCTTTTTTATTTTTTTTTTAAACCCTCACCTTCCGTGTTGGAGTCAATACTGTGTATTGGCTTCTTGGTGGAAGAGTGGTCGGGGTAGGCAATGGGGGTTAAGTGACTTGCCCAGGGTCACACAGCTGGGGCGTGTCTGAGGCCAGATTTGAACCCAGGACCTCCCGTCTCTAGGCCTGGCTCTCAATCCTCTGAGCTACCCAGCTGCCCCCTCAGTCCTTTTTACTACTGAAAATTTCCAGTTCATAAACTCCGGGACTCGAGCGTTGGTTGTTCTTTCTCCAAAGCGCCTTGAGTGTATGGATGAGCATTTGATTTAACTGGTTTTTCTAACACTGTGATCTTAGACGATGACTCCAACTGTTTTCTTTTGCACAAAATTGTGGTTTCTGGGTCAACCCAGAAGCAATTTTGGAAGTTGTTTTGCTTTTGATCTCATTGAAGAAAATTTCAATCAGCTCAAATTCAATGAAGTTCAATTCAGTGTTTCTTCAAGGCCTCCAGGCTCTGCCATTGCCTCCATTTGGGCACTTAATCCTTTCACAAGTGCTCAACTCCAAGCCTTAGCATGGACAAATTGGCTTCTAGAAAGGCTATGGCCAAAACAGTTGCCTCCCCTGGTTCCCACAAAAGACCTGAGTCACTCGGTTTATCCATGCCCAAGTTATGGATTTGAAATTAAGCTTTTACTTGGATACGGAGAATAAATAAAAATATATATTTTTTAAAATTGGAAGCCCCTCCTCTGGGCAGCTTTCCTGGAGAGGCAGGGCTAGAGCACTGTGAGTAATTTCAGGAAGATCTTGATTCAAATCTGGCCTCTGGTTCTTCAATCAATCGGTCAGTCAGAAAGTCAGTCAATAAACACTTTTAAAGCAAGTTACTTCGTGCCAGGCATGGTGCCGAGTGCTCTGTATTAAAAACAAACAAACAAAAAAAAAAGCAGGCCAGTCCCTACCCTCGAGGAGTTTTTAATCTAATGGGCGGGTCCTGGGCAAGTCTCTGAATTTCCTTTCTACCATTTTCCGGAGAAATAATATTGGTAAATCTTTAATTTTATCTGAAAGGTAAATAATATCTGTAAATAAAGTGGGAAAGACCTTCTAGTTACACTGTAAGACTTGCGAGAGACCGTGAGGGGTGCTACAAGCTTAACACCTGATGCCCACGTAAGTTCTTCCCGTGGTGAGCAGCTTTCAGCCCACACTGAATGGGTTTTGCATTTCTCCTACAAAGATTTGGATCCGGGGCCAGAGGAGCTCAGCGTGAGCTCCAGGACCTGCCACGTGCTCCTGCTGTGACTGAGCCTGCCCACGGCCTCAGTTTCCCCATCTGTAAAATGAGAGCGCGGCACTCAAAGACCTTCAACCTTTCTCCCTCTGGTCCTGCTTTGTATATCAGAGTCATCTCCTGCGGGCGAGCTCCCTGAAGGCAGGGACCTCGTCTCCAAACTCCGAACTGTGGACTCTCTCCCGGGAGGACTTCCAGCCCTCCTCCTTTATTCTGCGTAAGAAATGTTTGTTGTCCTGCGTCTCCGTGGAGACCGTCCTCTTTGGCAGCCATCTGCAGTCGTTGTGCAACGTCTCTCCTCCAGCTAGTTTCACCAGGTGATGTCACAGGCGAGGTCAGTGAACCCGCGCTGACAATGGATCATGGGAAACCCCTCTGGGATTTGGGAAAATGTCCCGCTGGAGGGAATGAGGAAGCCTTCTGGAGCCTGCAAAAAGCCAGCCGGAGCCGAGGCCCGACGGCGACTTCTCGGGGAGTCCTCCTTTATCTGGCTTCCTCTGGCTCTGATGGATGTGCTCAGTCCTGGCTGGGCGTTAACAGATCTCAGCCGCAGCACTTTCAGCACTCGCGCGCATCGCACTTGAGATGTCATCACTTCCCGGCTCTTGGAGGGAAGAGCTCCTCCGCCCCTCCTGCTCCAGGTTGGTCGGGCTTTTGTTCACCCAGAAAAGGACCCTCAGAGCTCGGCTGAAGCCCCTGGACCGGGGGACTCTGGGAATTTCAGACCTGGAAGGGGCCTAGCAAGCTGCCACTGAGGCCTGAAAACCAGCCGTGCTCACCGCGACTGATGGAAGACCTCCGGCAAGGGGCAACCTCTGGGACCGAGTTCACACCTTCGGGAGTCCTTCCCGGAGTCAAATCCAGAAATCCAGCCCTTGGCCGCTTCCGCCCTCTGCTTTGTTCTTTCCACCTTTAGGCCAACAGAACTCACTCTCCGTGTCCGGAACCCTCTCCCTGTCTTCATCCTTCCTTCTCGATTCCTGCGGAGGCTGCCGCCGCCCTTCCTTGGTGCCGTTCTCCTCAGTGTTTCTCACCCCCCCTGTGCCATCAGTGGCCACGTCCCCGGGCCTCCGTCCTTTCTGCCTGCCCGAAGCCTTTCCAAGTTCCTCCTCCAAGCGCTTTGCCTCTGTTGATGATCTCGAATCAGCCCAAGTCCGAATGGAGAGTCCTAGAAATCGAAAGAGCCAAACGCTCAGTCTATGACCCGCAAATGATCGTAAGCGACAAACAGCCGAAATGCAAACCGATAAAATAAATGCTCAATAGACATCGGTCTCGAGCTTTGACACGGTAGCTCTGCCATTAGACTGGGAGCTCTTTGACAGGAGGGACTAACTGTTCTTTTTCTTTTGTGTCTTTCTTTGGGCCCTTCCTTCCTTCCTTCCTTCCTTCCTTCCTTCCTTCCTTCCTTCCTCCTTCCTTCCTTCCTTCCTTCCTTCCTTCCTTCCTTCCTTTCTTTCTTAACCCTCACCTTCAGTCTTACAGTCAATACCGTGTGTTGGCTCCCAGCTTCCCCCTCTCCATTACTTTCCACGGTGCTTGGAGCATAGTAAGTGATTAAGAAATGCTTGTTCACTGATTACTTGAACAAGGATAATCCCTTGAACATGGGAAGGTCCTTCAGATTCAAGAAGACAGCTTGCTAGGGCGCCCCCCCCCCCAGGTCTCCTTTTCTTGAGGTTGAACATCCTCAGTTCCTTCCACTCATCCTCAGATGTCAGAAAAGCTGGGGATACTTGAGGGTCATTTAGTCTTTTGGAGACTCTGTTTTTCCATCTATAAAATGGCAAGATAGGTCTTAAAGACCTCTAAGTTCCCTTCCAAGGGAGTAAAGTCTCATGGTGATCATGTGGTCTGGCTGGTTGGATTCATATATGTGCCCTGAAGCTGTTTCATCACCATCATCAGCATCATCAGCATCAGCATCAGCATCATCATCATCAGAAGAAGAAGAACAACAACAACAGCAGCAGCAGCAGCAGCAGCAGCAGCAGCAGTCTGGCCTCCAACCTCATCATTCTACTGAAATTCCTCTCTCCCAGACCACCAACAATCTCTTGGTGGCTGGACTCATTGGCCTTTTCTCAATCATCCTTCTCCTTGACCTCTGAAGCCTTGGACACTGTTGATCATCGTCCCCTCCTTGATGCACTCTTCTCTCTAGGTTTTCAGGACACTCCTCTCTCCTGGTATCCTTCTTACTTCTCTGACCCTGTTGCTTCTCTGTCTCCTTTGCTGAATCCTCCTCCAGATCCCACTCTCCAAGGAGAGGGGTCCCTCAGGGTTCTTCTCTTCTTCCTTTAAAATACTTGGTGAGGGGGCAGCTGGGTAGCTCAGTGGATTGAGAGCCAGGCCTAGAGATGGGAGGTCCTGGGTTCAAATTTGACCTCAGACACTTCCCAGCTGTGTGACCCTGGGCAAGTCACTTGACCTCCATTGCCTAACCCTTACCACTCTTCTGCCTTGGAGCCAACACACAGTATTGACTCCAAGACCGAAGGCAAGAGTTAAAAATAAAATAAAATAAAATAAAATACTTGGTGATCTCATCAGCTCCCATGGATTTAATTACCATCTACATTCTGATGCTCCTCAAATCTCCCTAGCCTGTCCCAACCTCTCTGCCGATCTCCGAACTTGAATCTCCATCAGCTTTTCAGACATTTCAGACTGGTTATTCAGACATTACCTTATGTCTTAGAATTTATACTAAGTATTAGTTCCAAGGCAGAATGGTGGTAAGGGCTGGCAATGGGGGTAAAGTGACTTGCCCAGTGTCACACAGCTAGGAAGTGTCTAAGGCAAGACTCTCAGATCTTCCTAACTCCAGACCTGAAGCTTTATCCACTGGGCTACCTAGTTGTCCTTTCCAACTCCTCTTACTTTTAGTGCCTGTTAATTATTTCCCATTTATCCTGTATAAATTTGCCTGTATTGTCTCCTTCATTAAAATGTGAGCTCTTAGGGGCAGCTGGGTAGCTCAGTGGATTGAGAGTCAGGCCTAGAGACAGGAGGTCCTGGGTTCAAACCTGGCCTCAGCCACTTCCCAGCTGGGTGACCCTGGGCAAGTCACTTGACCCCCATTGCCCACCCTTACCAATCTTCCACCTATGAGACAATACACCGAAGTACAAGGGTTTAAAAAAAAAATGTGAGCTCTTTGAGGGCAGGGATTATCTTTTACATTTTCCTGTATTCCTGGTGCTTAGCACAGTGTCTGGTGTATAATCAATGCTCCACAAATTTGATTAATATTAACAATAAGTTAAATTAGATAAGTTAATAATAAATTCTATTTCTGTTAATAACTAACATTTATGTGGCACTTACTATGTACCAGGTGCTATGCTAAGTGCTTTTTAATTACTATCTCATTTGATTCTGACAATAACCCTAGTAGGTAGGTGCTAATATTATCTCCATTTTACAGATGAAGAAACTGAGGCAAACAGAAGTTGTGACCTGTCCAACTGTTATTAGACGCTGGTAAGTGTCTGAGGCTGGATTTGATCTCCATTTTACAGATGAAGAAACTGAGGCAAACAGAAGTTGTGACCTGTCCAACTGTTATTAGACGCTGGTAAGTGTCTGAGGCTGGATTTGAATTTAGGTTTTCCTGGTTCCAGACTAGGTCCTCTAACCCCTGCACCACCTGCTTCCCTTCCTTTTTCCTTTCCCTCACAATGCCTTCTGTCAAGACGCCCACCAATTCAGCCTGTCTATGGCTTGTTTGCACATACTTGTTGTCTTCTCCACTAGATCAGGAGCTCTTTGAGGGCAGGGCTGTTTTTTCCTTTTCTTTCTATCCACCATCCTTTTTCTTCTTTTCCATGATTGTACTTTGGGTCACTTTGAATTATTCCTTTTCTGCCTCATTTCCCCCATCATGAGTATGTTTGAATGTCTTCATTTCCTAGATTGGAGCTAAAATTCCAAATCCACAGAGGTCAAGGGGATTTAAGACCAAGTTACTTGACTTTCCCAAGCCCTGGTTTCCTCATCTGTAAAATGGGAACAACAATTCCTTGACCTCTCATTTGAAAAAAATCTAGGCAAAGTGATCTGTCTGTGATCTTCAAAGCACTCTGGAAACATGAGCCATTGTTGTTGCCTTTTTTGTTATTTTTTTCTAGTTTGAATTTTTAAAAAAATACCTCTTACCTTCCATCTTAGAATTAATACTACCTATTAGTTCTAAGGCAGAAGAGCAGTCAGGACTATGCAATGGGAGTTAAGGGACTTGCCCAGGGTCATCCCAGTAGGAAGTGTCTGAGACCACATTTGAACTTGGGACCGCCTATCTCTAAGCCTGACTCTCTATCCACTGAGCCAGCTAGCTGCCCCTTGAATCTTTTTTAAATAGGATCCAGGTGGAAATGGTCCTGGGACAAGTTGTTGTGTTGTTGTTGTTTGTTGCTTGTTGCTGTTGCTCTTGTTACTATTATTACTAATTATTTACTTTTTTTTTGAGACTGGATCTCTCTCTCTTCCCCAAGCTGGGAAGGTAGCATCCATCCTAGACCTGATCCCCCTGGTGATAGTCATGGAAACGTGGACCGGATTTGTTTGAATTGGGGATGATTCCCTTCTCGGTAGGCAGTCTGCTGGTCTCCTGCTATAAGGGTCTCACCACGCTGGTGAGGAACTTAGGGCAGACACACCCAATGCAACTCAGAACCCTTGAATTCAGGTGATCCCTGAGCCTCCATCGCCCCCAGGACTTTGGCCCACCATCCCTAGCCCCCATTATTATTATTTGATACTTTGATGTTCTAGGGCACATGCATGTCATCCAATTTCTTTCTTGCTTTTTTCTGAGGTTGACATTAGTCGATATGACCATCCTCACTGTAGCATCAGCTGTAAGTGCGACCACTCGGGGTCATTGTAGCAGGAAGCTCCCCCCCCTCTGCTACTTTTGTGGCTACTTTAAGAGACTCTTCCTCCACTTATTACAGTTGACTGAGGGACGAAGGACTACTCCGCCATTTTCAGAAAATCCCTTCATTTTCTCTTTTCCTAGAGAACTGGCATTCCGAAGGGCCTGGCATACCCAGACCCTTCCTGCCCTTCCCCCATACCATGACATAGCTCCCCAGTCTCCTGCTTTGGTTTCTGGTTTCTGAGTGTTTCATTAGTAGCATTGAGACAGGGGGAAACCCTGCTCATGGCTGGCCGACTTCCTCCCTTGGTGCTCATAAGTCTTGGGTCCATTGGTACAGCTAATCTTTCATCTCTGCCGGCCCAAGGCTGGGGCCAGGCCCGCCAACGTGCTCATTTCCAGTCTGAGACCTCCCCAGGCAGCCCCAAAGTTGAGGTATTTATTGGTCCTGGCTGTTCCCAGTCGTGAGAGGAAGCCTGGGAAAGATGTGGCCGCACCTGGACCCCAGAGCTGGCCCTTTGATTTCTTCCACAGGGAGCCAGCCAGAAAGCATGCTGGAGCGTTCCTTAGAGTGTCTGCACCTCTGGGGCCCAAGTTGAGTTGCTAGAAAGCCTTACCTGGGGAATGGCACCAGGATGAATCCCCTTAGCAGCAAGAGCACAGGTAGCTCAGTCGCCATGCATCAACATCTGTTTTCTCTGCCCCATCGTTTTTAGGGGGAGGAAGCCAACGCAAGTGCATGTTGGGGACTGAGACTTGCCATTGGAAAATGAATAGTCAAGGCCTTTTGGAACATCTTGTCCTTGGGACAGAGACACCCCCAGCCTGTTCTTCCAGGATCCAAATTCGGTGAGTTTGCAAGTGTTGTTCCTTCTGTGTTTAATCCTTCTAGATGGGAAAGCTCTGTGGAGCGCAGGCTGTGGTAAAAAAGAGGAGGAGGGGGCTGCTCAAATGCCAGGTCAGTGTGAGTCGGTGGGGAGGGGAGGCCCCTGGAGAAATGATCTCTGTCTCCGAATTGTCGAGGGAGTACCAGCAGCCAGGGCTTGGGACGGAAGAGTCCTGCTGTCCTCGGTCCTTGCCAGAACTCACCTGGAGCATCGAGCTCCATTCTGGCCACTACCGTTTGGTACCCAGACTAGAAAAAGCTGGAGAGCGTCCAAAGGAGGGAACCAAGGGTAGTGAAGACCTCTCAGTTTAAGCCAAGTGAGGATAGGCTAGGAGAACTGGAACTATTTAACTTGGAAAATGGAGGAGTGTGGGGAGAACACGCTAGCTGTTTTTGTTTTTGTTTTTTTAGACCCTTAACTTCTGTGTATTGGCTCCTAGGTGGAAGAGTGGTAAGGGGTGGCCAATGGGGGTCAAGTGACTTGCCCAGGGTCACACAGCTGGGAAGTGTCTGAGGCCAGATTTGAACCTAGGACCTCCCATCTCTAGGCCTGGCTCTCCATCCACTGAGCTACCCAGCTGCCCTGCTAGCTGTTTTTAAGTATTTAAAGGACTGGCCTTTGAGGAGGGGAAAGCCTTGCTCTGCTCAGACCCAGAGGGCGGAACTCTAAGCAAGGGCAACAGCAGAGAGGCAGATTTCATCCCAACAAAAGGAAGAACTTCCTAGGATTGAGAAACGGAGCCAAGTGAAAGGGTCTACTTTGAAAGCTCGCTGGTTTCCCCATCCCTGGAGGTCTTTAAAAGAAGGCTAAATGGCCCTTTATCAGATTTGACCAAGTGAGGATTCTCGTTTAGTTATGGGTCAAACTCAACAGCATCCGAGGTCCTTGCCCCATTCTGAGATTCGCTGAGTCTGTGAGCCCACATTGACAAACCCATATGGTGAGTTTGGCTGCTCACAATGAGCGCTCTGAGACTCTCTAGGCTCCCCAGTCTCAGGCAGCAGAGGTGCCTGCCCCTTGGGGCTGTAACAACAACAATAACACATAACATTTTTCAGCGCTTTCCACTTTTCCCCCCAAAGCTTTGCCCCACACATGAGCTCATCTGTGTGTCACCACAGCCTTGTGTGGAGGGCAAAAAAGAGCTTGTCATTTGGTTGAGTTCAATTCAATTCAAAAGGAAACTTCTCCAGGGTTCAAATATGGATGGATTCTCTGCCGCGACACTCCACCCCAAGGAAACAGAGATTCTGTGCCAGCCGGCACCGCACCATCCCTTAAAGGGGGAACCATCAGTCACAGCAAATGGAGAAATTCTGAAGGCTGTGGCTCAGTTCCCTTATCCTGGCAGTCTGCTTTCCAGGGACGTCCACAGAGAGGATGAGGTTGGTGGCCACCTTGTCAAGGCATTTGGGAGGCTCTGAAGGAAAGTGGGAGAGATGAGTGGTATTAGACTGCCTACCAAACTCAATGTCTACAGAGCCATCGTGCTTGTGAAATCGGTGGGCAGTCGACCAGTGCCATGCCAGGAAGCCAGGAAACTGAATTTCGCCCATTTATCTTGGGAAGATGCTGGAGATCACCTGGCAAGACCAAGTACCAGATGCCGAGGTCCTCTCTCCATCGCACTGGGAGGTATCCATTGGGCTGCCCATGTAGTCTCACTGCCAAATGCATTTATCTAAAAGACTTTGCCAGAGAACTCACACGAGGCAAGCATTCACGTGGACGTTAGAAGAAGCCCTACAAGGTCTCTCTGAAGAACTTTTTTCTTTTTAACCCTTAATTTCTGTGTATTGGCTCCTCGGTGGAAGAGTGGTAAGGGTGGGCAATGGGGGTCAAGTGACTTGCCCAGGGTCACACAGCTCTCTCTGAAGAACTTTAGTATCGATTGTAAGACCTAGGAGACACTGGCATGAGGCCTTCCAGCATGGCGTGCCCACATCAAAGAAGATGCTATGTATGTATGTATGTGTGTGTGTGTGTGTGTGTGTGTGTGTGTGTGTGTGTGTGTGTGTTTTCTCTATGAGGAGATGCACCAATCAAGAGGTATCTTCACCATAGTTTTGTGCCTGACTTGTGGTAGAACCTTCTGAACTCCTATTGGTCTGATCAGCCATAGTTGGACACACCGTACGTTGACCGCAACATCATGGTGTCATTTCGGTCCTTCGTGTACAGAGCTCAAACAACACGCACGCTCCAATGAAGAGACCTGGTCCTGATGGCACAATTAGTGTGAGAGCAGCGACCTGAACATGGGTCTGCTGAATCCCAGTGTTGGGTTCTCTCCAAAAGGCCCATTACTCTTCACAACGGAATGTCTCGCCTGGGACACTGTCCACTATAGCACTCCGTCTCCCATGGCTGCAGATCGAACTCGAGTTTCTTGGGACGCTGCTCTCCCCTCCAGGTTTAAAGAGGAATCCATCTCTTCCTCCTTTCTCCTTCTGGGAATTCTCTGTGCTACCATGTGGTGTGGCTCCAGCAGAAAGTATGGAGCTCCTTCATTGTGAGAACTAGAAAGGCAGCAGTTCCCAGGTAAAGGATCTGAAGAGAGAGGGAGGGAGTCTAGTTAGAGGAAGGAAAATCCTTTCACTTTTTGGATCCTTAATCTCCTCCTCATTGATTTCCCACCTCCGGGGCTCTTGTGAAGAAAGTACTTTCTCAAATTTAAATCTCTAAAGTTCAAACTTTACACTCCTCACTTGCTAGCTTCCTGACCCTGAGCAAATCACTTAATTGCTGTCTGCCTCAGTTTCCTTCTCTGTAAAACTAAGATAATAGTTGTACAGACCTTACAAGATCATCATGAGGATTAAATAATACTTGTGATGTACCTTCAACGCTTTAAAATGCTGTTATTGTTATTATGTGGGTCATATATATCTGGCAACTCAGTGGGGTCTTTTAGCCCTTTGAGGGCTGCTAAATTAAATTTTTGCAAACTTCAGGGATCCAGTGCATCGTTTTTTTTTTCCCCACTTCCTTGCACGATTTACATCAGTCATTAAGTCTGGGCTCCATAAGGATGACCTTTCTGTAATTTCTGGTAGCAATGACCTAATTGTGTATGAATCTCATAACCCTTTCCCTTTGATAAACAAATCTGCATGCTTGGACTTTGTTTGCTTTTTCTTTGTCAGCCTATTGTCAGCTGGGCTCCTGGGGATGCCGCCCATGGAGGGCCTTTTGATTTCACTTTTTGAATCTTAATCACTTCTTAGGTTCCATCCCGAGGTATGCATTCTAGGCTCTTAGAAAGTTGCCTGGGAAACTGAAAAGTGACTTGAGATCATTACCTGGTTATCAGAAAGGATTCAATAACACTGGAAGCTCCCAGATGATCCCTTTCTTCCATGAGACCCCACCCCCACCCCAGGCACCCCCAGGCATGGCTCTGTGGCGCTTCAGGTTACGCATTGCCTCTTTTTCCTCCTATTTGACATGAGCTAAATTTAGGCTAGTCCTTTTGTGCTGTTTGCTCTGGACTTTTAAAAAAATCTGTTTCTGATTCTGCCAGATTATTGACATTTGGGGCTTCATCAGCTCCTGAAGCCATCTGCTGAGCCACATAGGGGGTGTCATCCGGGTCACTAAAGAGATGGATTGCTCATATAGAGAAAAGCCCAGTTTCTTGAAGTCAAGGGAAAGAATAATACTGCTGGGCATTTCCCAAGGAAAGGCAACCAGTTTGTCTAATGGTCTAGACTCTAGACTCTAGAAAATGTGCCAGAGATGAATGGGTAGAAGACCTGGAGATCTTTAGGCTAGAAAAGAGAGACCCACTCTCTCTGAATATGGGGGTGGGGGCAGTCACATGGAAGAAGGTTTAATTCTTTTTTAAACTTTTAACTTCTGTGTATTGGCTCATTGGTGGAAGAGTGGTAAAGGTGGGCCATGGGGGTCAAGTGACTTGCCCAGGGTCACACAGCTGGGAAGTGTCTGAGGCCAGATTTGAACCTAGGACCTCCCATCTCTAGGCCTGACTCTCAATCCATTGAGCTACCCAGCTGCCCCCTAAGAAGGTTTAATTTGGATGGCTTCACAAGGCAAGACTAGCTGTAATGGATGGAAAGAGGTGCATTTTTGCTCAGCAAAAGGAAGGAATTTATCTAGTCTAGCAATGGCATGAGATGTCTTGGGAGGCTGGATGTGCCTCTGTAGAGCCTCTCTTCCAGTGGACACTTCCATTCAAAATGGGGTGTTGGGTCCCAGGGTTACTCATTTTCTCTGAGGGCTACAGTGGTAACCCTGAGGAACTAGCTTTCTCATACTGCTGCTTTTGAGCCCCCATCAGTGTGCTGCCCATTAACAGTTAGCCAGTAGAGAGGAATAAATTTTTAGAAAAGGAATTTTAACTAGTTAGTACAAAACATTATTCCCCAAACCAACAGTTAATGTAACCAAAGAGATTAAAAGGTTTCATGGGGAGAAGGCATTCCCTTAAAGTACAGGGGTAGGAAGGCACACATATACAGAGAAAACATATGGGAAACAGGTCCCTTTTGACTCCTGCTACCGGAAGTTCTTTTCCTTTGTGGAGCCCACATGAAGTTTGCTTCAGGGCTTCGTATTGGTGAGCGATGAATGACTCCAGCATGAGCTAAACTGGCTCCCTACAGGGTACATCTTCTCTGCTAGACAGATCAATCTGAAGTTGGACTCGGCTTACCTGTTGTGGCCATGTGTTTGTCTGCTATACCAGAGAAAGGAAAGTGGAGAACAACCATTTATTAAGCACCAACATGTGCCCGGCACTGTGCTCAGCACTTGACAAATGTCTTCTTATTTCATCCTCAGGACAAACCTGGGAAGTAGTTCTATTATTAATCCCCACTTAACAGATAAGGAAACTGAGTGTGGCAGGCTGTGGTTAAGTAACTTGTCTAGGATCACATAGCTAGTAATTATCTGAGGTCAGATTTGAACTCAGGTCTTCCTGACTCCAAGCCCAGCACTCTATGTACTGTGGTGTAGCCTAGATGCCCAAGTGCCACTTGTCTCTATGGCAGCACATACTTTCTCCTCTGGACCTTGACCCTAACTCTAATCCTTGAGGAAGAAAGAGATGCCAGCTATCACCCTGACATCTCTCAGGACCTTGTGATACCCATAAGGTCTCTCCCTCTCTGGGCACCCACACATCAACACTGCTGCTCAGTTGCCTAATCGGGGAAGACAACACAAAAGAGACAGAGTCAACTCCACACTGACAGCTGCCATCGGCCGGGTGGAACGTAGAGAAGGCAGCCCAGAAGGGTTCTACCTCCTTGAAGCCCCAGAAGAAAGAGAGGAGACATGGGCCGCCCCTTTTGTATAGTTCCTCAGCCACCCCAGAGTCCTCAGTTCATCTCTCTCTACAACCAATTTGAAGACTTTCCATCATGACACAACATGGACTCCTTAGTCCTGCGAAGCCAAGAATAATGCCAATAATACCAACCTCATTGGTTCATTAAGAGACTTAAATGAGAGGATGTAACCTTCAAAGAATATAGAAATACTAGTTATTGTCATGAGAAACAGACAGAGGCTATGCTGTGTGAGGTCTGTCATTTACAGCAAAAACCTGATATATCTGTTCATTGCTTTGAACTGAAAACCTTTTTATTTGGGGGTTTGGGGCCCCCCAAAATCCCTCTGCTCATCACCCAGATGGGGATTGCTGGGATTCCCAAACCAATGCTGCTCTGGGCTGAGTTATTCTGAGGACGGGGCCTCCATGACAGAGCCGGGCCTTTCATCCATCATCGATTTTAGGAGGATCTCTGGCAACCCCAAAGAAAACATAGCACACACATCATCAGATGATTCTCCCCACCACATGTGATAGAAATAAAACCAGCCTCAGAAGCCTGGCTCCGAAACTGGAGACGTTCCATGTTGTTGCCGTCACTTCAGCTGGTTCTGACCACAGAGGAGGGAGAAAGAGGGGCGTCGTCGTCCTCGTCGCTGTTGCAGAGCCTCCATTAACTATTTCAACGGAGTCCAACACTCATCAAGCTCCTGGTCCTTTCTGGAGGCAGATGCCAAGGGCTGGTGGGCATTAGGAATGACTCCACAGGACCTCTGCTGCTTCAGAATTGAGATATGGAATGAACCATCCGGGCTAAGGGATTCATTGATGATGTGGATGTCCCCAAGCCCTTTTGAGATGTTCCATGGGACCTGGGATACCCTTAGCCTTCAGCATCCTCTCATCCCTGCCAATGGAGTGTGGCACTTTTTGAGCAGCTAGACACAGTTACAGTGGATCATGCCCATGTGGAAGACATCAGTACTGCCAACCGCCAGGGCTGGGCTCCAATCCCCAGACCCTACCCTGCAGGTTACTTTCAGATAGGCTGGGTCTACGTGGGCAGAGAGTCTTGGTGGTGGATACTCCTTTGATAAAACAAATTCTTGACAACTGAAACAAGTACAAGACCATAGTTTATAGTGGGAAGGGATCTCAGAGGTCATCTAGTCTAACCGTCTCATTTTACAAATAAGGAAATGACGGTTCCAGGAATGTTAAGTGACTTGTCCAATGTCATGTAAACAAGCACCAGAAGCACAATTTGAATTTAGGATTCCAGAGTTAGCACTTTTCCCTTCATACCCCACTTTACATGTAGGGAAACTGAGGTCACACAGGATACTAAGTTTCAGCAATCCAGTCATCAAAACAAGGGCATTGGTTGAGTGTGCAAGACAGCAGGAATCTTACTTGGCTCATTTAATGTTTGGTAATTCTATTCTAATTTCCCCAGGGCTCCAGTTTCCCTATCTGGGAAATTGAAGGGGGAAGATGGGAATTGGAGTAGATGGCCTTTGAGGTACTTTCCAGCTCTCAGTCTAGTATCTCATTATCTTGTAATCCATCTTGTGAGATACTCATCCTGCTAATGTTAATGTCATGAGGAGTAGTTGGCCTTCTCCAATCAGAGTTTGGCTGCTCAGTCAGAGTATGTGGCCCAAGCCTGGTTTTGCCTGTTGGTCACATGCAATGGTAGGTCTTGGGGAGGAGAGCCCAGACATTGGGACCTGCCAAATGGAGAACCACAGCTCTAGCTCTGCTTCAGGAGCCAATTTTGCAAGTGGGGAGTCCTGGATCCCAGAACTTGGAGGAACATGATTCCAACCGTGTGTGTGTGTGTGTGTGTGTGTGTGTGTGTGTGTGTGTGTGTGTGTGTGTGTGTGGTTTCCTGTAGTTTCTCTGTTCTTAAGAAAGCCCTTGAAACAAAAAATGTGCCTTTGTGTTTACTTAGAAAACTGCTTCCTTGTGTCCTGTCTGTCTAAAAGCAAACTCAAGGATCTCTGTAAAGTAGCCAAGAAATGAACAAATGGGTAAGTATTAGTAAAGACAGGACCTGGGTAGGTCTGGTTTTCAAATGAATTTAGGGATCAAGAGGTTTGCTTGTGGGGTGTCACTGGAATCTAGTGTGGCCTCAGTGATGGGGTGGGGTGGGGGTGCATGAATTAACTTTATTTTAATGTCATTTGGGACTGCTGTTTATTAATCAGATCTTTCTTCTGCTTTCCTGTTGAAGCACAGTTAAATTCTTAAACTAACTTCTGATTGATTTCCAACAGGAGTTAAAAGTGTGTAAGTCCATTAATCATTGCAGGCTCAGTGTGTTCATCTATAAAGTGGGGTGGAGGAGGTTCGATGGCCTCGATGGTATTCCCAGCTTAGAGCCCGTGATCCAAGGGCTTACAGTGATATTCCATCTACAATTGCTGGTGGAGATCATAGTTTTGCTTTCAGGCAGAATGCCTTATTGCATCCCAAGTAGCAAAAGAGAAGACAAGAGGTAAGAAGAAGATACTGTCCCCAGGAGACTTCATGAAAATGAAGCAACTTCCATGTGTTACAAGGTCTCCACCCAAAATATGTATTTGAACTTCTTATCCTCTGTTCTTTGCTAGAGAAAAAAGCCTGTGCCCTTAAGGAGCTTTCGATCTGGGGGTGGAGGTGATAGCATATAAACAAATGCAAGTATCCCTTCTACATCTCTTCTACCGGCATTGGGGAATGGCATCCCCTTGGTATGGAAACTCCTCCAACGTTTTTGTCCTTCCCTTCATACCAGAGAAGAAGTCTCACTTTTTTCTTTTTCTTTTTCTTGTATAGGGGGTTTACGGCACCTTATTGTAAAATTTGGGTTAAGTAAAATTGAGTTTCTAACCTTTTTCTCTGCATCTACTGGTCTTCATGTGTCATCTGCAGCCACCACGAAATTCCCCCCCCAAATCCCCATTTAATTTCTTATGATGATGCATAATATATCAAAACTGTGATCGGGAAAGTCACAATGTAGTAGACGGTACATGGGACAGAATTGAGTGGGCTATTCTCAGAATGAGCAGTTAGCTGATAAAAGCTAGTTTCTTACCTTTTTGTTGGTTGAAGACTCCGGGACAGGCTTGGGAAGGAGACTGATGAAGGACAGAAGGGGCAGTGAACAGCTCCACTGCTTCCCTTGCCTCACCTGAGTTGAGTTGGAAGCACAGGTGTTTTGATTTGTAGGTCAAAGCCTGGGGGGTTGAGGGGAGAGGGAAGAGGGAGGCTGACAGGGGAGTGGGCAGGAGTCTTGTGTGTATATTGCCTGTTTGCTGCCTAGTCAGTGTGCACTTCTTAGCCCAACGTTGAAGTGCTCTCTTTCACGAAGGGGAATAAACAAGCGCCTCTTTTTATTCCTACCTTCTGACTCTGCTTTTGTTTATTTGAGCCAGTGGGGCTCTTGTAATCAATTTTTATCCTGCACAAAGGGGATACCTGTATATACAGAGCCAGCTACATAGAAGATAAATTGTTATCATTGTTCAGTCCTTTTCAGTAATGTTCAACTCTTTGTGACTCTATTTGGGGCTTTCTTGTAAGGATAACGGAGTGAGTGGTTTTCTATTTCCTTTTCAGTTCATTTTATACATTAGGAAAAGCAGGCAATTAGTCTTAAGTGACTTGCCCAGGGTAGCTGGGTAGCTCAGTGGATTGAGAGTCAGGCCTAGAGATGAGAGGTCCTAGGTTCAAATCCAGCCTCAGACACTTTCCAGCTGTGTGACCCTGGGCAAGTCACTTGACTCCCATGGCCCACCCTTACCACTCTTCCACCTAGGAGTCAATACACAGAAGTTAAGGGTTTAAAAAATAAATAAATAAAAATTTAAAAATTTAAAAAATTAAGTGCTTTGCCCAGGGTCACACAGCTGGTAAGTGTCTTAGGCTGGATTTGCACTCAAAAAGATGAATCTTCCTGATTCCAAGACTAGCACTCTTTCCATGGTGCCACCTAGCTGCCCTCATAAGATAAATAGGAAATAATTAACAGATGGAAGACACTGGAATTAAGAAAGGCTTCCTTTAAAAGATGGGATTTGGGGTAGAACATATTTGAGGGATGGGAGGCAGTCAGAAAAAAATGTCCAGAGCCAAGACAGAGTATATTGTTTGTGGAATATCAAGGAGCCCAGTGCTACTGGTTAGAAAAGTACATTTTGTGGAGTAAGATATAAGCAGACTGGGAAGGTAGGAAAGGGCTACCTTGTGGAAAGTCAAACAAGATTTTGTATCTCATCCTCGAGGCAATAGGGAGCCACTGGAGTTTACTGAGTAGTGGGTAACAGACCAACACTTTAGGAAAATCATTTTGGAGGCTGATTGGAACATGAGTTTAAGTGAGGAGAGACTTGAGCTGGGCGAACTCACCTCAAATCAGTTGACACTGATTGGGACCTCAGTATATACCTACATATGCACACATTGTCTTGTCCATTGGAATGTAAGTTCATTAAGTCTCATTTTTCAAATATATGGAGAAGTGTATCAAATTTATAAGTATACAAGTCATTCCTCAATTGACATGGTTTAGGGATATGAACAGGCAGTTGTCAGATGATGCAATCAAAGTTATCTATAGTCACATGCAAAAGTGCTTTAAATTATTATCGATTAGAGAAATGCAAATTAAAGTTACTCAGGGGTACAATTCACAATCCAATATGATAGAACAGAAAAATGGCAAGTATTGGAGGAGATATGGGAAAACTGGCATACTAATGCCCTGTTGGTCCACCATTTTAGAGAGCAATTTGGAACTTTGCCCAAAGAATTATAAATCTGTGCACATCTTTTGACCTAGGAATACCACTACTAGGTCTAGAACTCAAAGAGATCAAAGAAAAAGGAAAAGGACCTACTACTAGCACAAAAATATTTATAGCAACCCTTTTTTTTGTGGTGGCAAAGAATTAGAAATTGAGGGAATGCCCACCAATTGGGGAATGGTTGAAGTTGTGGTATATAATTGTAATAGAATACTATTGTGCCATAAGAAATGATGAGCAGTAGGCTTTCAGAAGAAAACCAGAATGGTGGACAAAATTATAAAATTAAAAAAAAATAAACTTTGAGATTTTTTTACATGTAATTGGAAAAAAATAAAATGCCTGAAAAAGTCAAATATTTGAAATAACAGGCAAATTCCTTTTACAAACAATATGGTGTTGATACCTAAACAGAAAGACTGAAAACAGAGACAAATTTCTCTAATAGATACTGATGCAAAAATTGTAACTAAAATACTAACAAAGAGAGATTACAGCAATATCTTACAAAGATCATATACTATGACCAGATGGGGTTTATGCCAGGAATTCAGGGCTGGTTCAATATTAGGAAAAATACCAGCATAATTTTATTTATTTTTTGCTTTTTTCTATTTAGAATCTTTTCCATGGTTACAAGATTCATGTTCTTTCCCTCCCATTTTCTCTCCCCTCTCCTGGAGCCAACAAGAAGTTCCACTGGGTTTTACATGTATCATTGTTTAAAACCTATTTCCATGTTATTCATAGTTGCAGTAGAGTGATCTTTTAACATCAAAACCCTAATCATATCCCCATCGCACTACGTGGTTGATCCTATGTTTTTCTTCTGCATTTCTGCTCCCACAGTTCTTCCTCTGGATGTGGATACATTCTTTCTCCCGAGTCCCTCAGGATTGTCCTGGGTCACTGCATTATTGTTAGTAGCAAAGTCAGTTACATTCATTTGTGCTACAATGTATCAGTCTTTGTGTACAACGTTTTCCCGGGTCTGCTCCTTTCGCTCTGCATCAAATGCCAGCTTAATTGACCACATCATATGATTATCTCAATAGATGCAGAAAAAGCTTTTGACAAAACACGACTCCCACTTGTATTCTTATGCATATGTTACATACATGTATATATGAACAGAAATATAAGTGCGTATTGTATCACATACTACAAGGATAAATAATGCATATAATCTGAATAACACATGACTTTAAATGTGTGCATATTATATTATGTATATATTCCCAACAGTAGATTGAGATGAATGCCAGAAATTTTGTTACATGGTTTCATTATTGTAATTTCCTGTCATATAATTATTCATTGATTCTATGATTTTTTATTTCACCTGTACATCATCTGCATTTTCACTGTTACATTTTCTTTTGGGGTTGTAACTTTTCTGGCACTTCATCAACCAATTATTGTTTTATTATGTTAGTGTATATAAATGATTACTAAAAAAAATTAAAAACACTAGAATACATAGAAATAAATGGAGCTTTAAAAAAATTATAGATGGTATCTGTCTAAAACCATTAGCAAGCATTATCTGTAACTAGGATAAGCAAAAAGCCTTCCCAATAAGATCAGATTTGAAGCAAGAATGCCCATTATCACCACTTTTTTTCAATGTTGTACTAGAAACATTAGCAGTAACAAGACAAGAAAAACAAATAGAAAGAATTAGAATAGGCAATGAAGAAACCAAACTGACTCTTTGCAGATATTATGATGGCATCTTTGGAGAGTCCTAGAAAATCAACTAAATAACTAATTGAAATAATGAACAACATTTGCAAAGTTGCAAGATGTGAAATAAACTCACATAAATTATCAGCATTCCTATATATTATAAATTCTGGCAACAAGAGATAGGAAGGAAAATTCCATTTAACATAACTGCAGACAATATGCCATATTCAGACAACTACCTGCCATGATAAACCCAGGATCTATTTGAACACAATTACAAAATACTTTTCATATAAAGTCAGATTTAAACAAATGGAAAAATATAATTGCTCATGGGTAGGCTGAGCCAATGTAATAAAAATGACAATCCTACATAAATTAATTTACTTATCTAGTATTATGCCAAATTACCAAAAACTATATAACTAAAAAATAATAAAGTTCACTTGGAAGAATAAAAGGCCAAGAACATCAAGGGAACTAATGAAAACAATTTTATGAAGAAAGGTAGGCTAACTACCAGATCTTGAACTATATGATAAAATAGTGATCATCAAAACAATCTGGTACTGGCTAAGAAATAGAGTGGTAGATCAATGGAATAGATTAGGTACATAATACATACCAGCAAATGACTATAGTAATCTAGTGTTTGATAAATCCAAAGATCTAAGCTTTCGGGACAAGAACTCATTCGACAAAAACTACTGGGAAAACTGGAAAACAGTTTGTCAGAAACTAGGTATAGACCAACACCTCACACCATTGGCCAAGATAAGGTCAAAATGGGTATGTGATTTAGACAAAAAAGGTACTGCCATAAGCAAATTAGGGAAGCATGGAATAATTTACTTGCCAATCTATGGAAATAGGAAGATAGAGAGCATTACAAAATAGAAAATGGACAATTTAGATTATACTAAATTTAAAAGATTTTGTACAGACAAAAGTAATGCAGCCAAGATTAGAAAAAAAGCAGAAAGCTAGGAGAGGGGGAATTTACAGCATGTATCTCTGATAAAGGTCTCATTTTTCAAATGTATAGAGAACTGAATCACATTTCTAAAAATACAAGTCATTCCTCCATTCGTAAATGGCCAAAGGATATGAGCAGGCAGTTTTCAGACAAAGAATTCAAAGCTATCTTTAGTCATAAAGAAAAGTGTTCTGAATCATTATTGATTAGAGAAATGCAAATTAATTTTGAGGTGCCATCTCACACCTACAGATTGGCTAATATGAAGGGATGTGGGAAAATTAGGACATTAATGCACTGTTGGGGGAGTTGTGAATCTGATCCAAGCATTCTGGAAAGCAATACAGAACCATGCCCAAAGGGCTATAAAACTGTGCATACCTTTCAACCCAGCAATGCCACTACTAGCCTTTATTTCAAAGAGGTTTGTTTTTATTCTAAAAGAAAAAAGGACTGATTTGTACAAAAGTATTTATCAAAGTTCTTTTTGTGTTGGCAGGAATGACTGAATAAGCTGTAGTATATGTTTAAGATGGAATATCATTGTGCTATATAAGAAGTGATGAGCAGGAAGATTTAGAAAAACCTTGAAAAGACATATATTAACTGATGCAAAGTGAAGTGAACAGAACCAGAAGGACACTGTACACAGTAACAGCAAAAATATACAATGATCAACTGTGAATGACTCAACTATTCTCAGCAATGCAATGACCTAAGATAATTCCAAAGGTATTCATGATGAAAAATGTTATCCCAATTCCAGAGAAAGAACTGATGGAATCTGAATGCAGATGGAAACATATTGTTTTTCAACTTTGTTTTTTCATGGATTGTTTTTGTCTATTTTCTTTCACAACATGACTAATTTGGAAATATGTTTTGCATGATCACATATGTATAACCTAAATCAAATTGCTTGCTATCTCAAGGAGAAGGGAATGGAAAAAGGGAGAGAATTTAGAACTCAACAATTTTAAAAAATGACTGTTAAGGGGGCAGCTGGGTGGCTCAGTGGATTGAGAGCCAGGCCCAGAGATGGAAAATCCTGGGTTCAAATCTGGCCTCAGACACTTCCTATCTGTGTGACCCTGGGCAAGTCACTTAACTCCCATTGCCTAGCCCTTACCACTCTTCTGCCTTGGAACCAATTCAAAGTATTGGTTCTAAGATAGAAGGTAAGGGTTTTTAAAAAAAAGAATGTTAAAATTATTTTCACATGTAATTGAGAAAAATCAGCTATTATTAAAGGAAAAAACCTCCCTGGATCTCGGTTTCCTCACCTATAAAAATGAGAGAATTGGTCTAGATATAACCTCTAAGGTCTTCCAGCTCTTGGGCTATATGGTTCCATGACTGGCTATTCTATTAACTAGTGGCCATCCCCTTCTCCATTCTTGTGTCACCCCATTCTGTCCTTCTCCTGTCTGAGGAGAAATTGTTGAGAGATCTTTGAAAAGGTAAGAGGAAAGACTATCTGAACTTGGCTTCAAATTCTCCATAAACTGATGAATCCTCCATTGGTCCAGGAGGCTGGACCTTTGGTAATATTTGGTAAATTCCTTTCAGTGTGGACTCCTTGTGTGATGTGGACATGTTGACCAGCTTCCCCGGGTCTCAGCTTCTTCATCTCTAAAATAAGGGCTCATGCTCTTGCCGTTTCTCATATATGATATTCCATCTTCTGTCTCCCTACCTTTGCATAATTGTCTTCCTTTCCCAGAATGCTCTCTCCCTTCCTTCTCTCTCGGAATCCATGATCTATTGAAGAATCACTTCAAGAATCACCTTCCACATGAAGCTTTCCTGGCTCTCTTATTAACCGGAGCTTTTCTCTGCCCCTCTCCCTTTCAAGACTACCTTGAGTTTTCTTTGTATGTTTGTTGCCCTTTATTAGATAGTAAGCTACATGAGGACAAGTGTTATCTTTTGCCTCTTTTTAATGCCCAGGGCTTAGGATGGTGCCTGGCACATAGTAGGTGCTTAATAAATGATTATTTACATAAAGACATTAATTTAAAAAAAAAACACCTTACCATCCATCTTAGAATCAATGCTTTGTACTGGCTCCAAGGCAGAAGAGCATTAAGGGATAGGCAGCAGGGGTTAGTTGACTTGCCCAGGGTCACATAGCTAGGAAGTATATGAGGTCAAATTTGAACCCAGAACCTCCTATCCTTAGGTCTGGATCTCTATCTAGCTGCCCCCTTGATATGACATATTGACATAAACATTTGTCTCCTCCATTAAAATATATGGCCCTTGAGGGCAGGGATTCTTTGACTTTTGACTTTGTATTGCTAGTGCTCAGTCCATACTAGATTCCTAATCCAAGTTTTTGATGGATAGACTGACTGGATGACTTCTGAGATCTCTTGCATGTCCAGCTCTAAGATTCACAACTTGTGGTCCCCAAAGAACAGACACTCACTTTGATTCAGGCTGATAAGCTGCCTGTGAATTTATAGGGAAGGGAGAGGAAGCTGAGCAGATTTCTTCAGAAGAGAATCCATCTTCCCCAGAGCCTGAGCCAATGAGATGATGTTGGGACCAGCCTCAGTGTCTGGAACTCATCCCCCAGGAAGCCTCCCAACCAAAGGCAGCCCCCAGCCAACTAGGTTCCATCACAGTCTTCACCTGGAGCCCTCTTTTGTCCTTTTAACAAGGTGCTGCTGGGTATGTCCATACCATCCTTGGCAAGAGCTATGGGCATTGGAAGGTTCCAAATAGAAGCTAGTCTTCTCTAGATTTGCAAACTGATCAGGAAACTGCCCAGTCACCACTGCCCATGTATATATCCACATCTGATAAATAGACATATTTTTCTTTTAGACAAATCATTAGCATAATTAGACAAAATTAGCATAATCCAATGGGGGAGCTCCTTGGACTGCATGTCAAGAGACCTGCACTTAAGCCCTGTCCCTGCTTCTAACTGCAAGCAGGACCTAGGCAAGCCTCTCCATCTCTTGGGATTGTCTCTGTTCCTTCCTCTGTGAAATGAGGGCTTTGTCCTAGATTACCCAGGAATTAGGAGTTCAGACCTTATCTGGGGTATTAGCTTTGTTTGGGGCCACTGCAGTTCAAGAAAGACTAATATAGCTAAATCAAGTCAGCAAGTATTTATTAGCCACCACAGTGTGCCAGGAACTATGCTAAGCTCCAGAAATAAAAGCAAAGGCCCCAAACCCCAAACAGTCAACTAGTCTCTGATTTTAAGGAGTTCAGTCTAATGGGAGAGATGGCATGCAAGCAGCTATGCACCAATAAGATAGAGAGAAAATGAGAGATAACCTCAGAGTGATGCCATTAACACAAAGGCCTGGGAAATGCTTCCTCTAGAAGGCAAGACATCAACTGACGCTTGAAAGAAGCCGGGGAAGCCAGGAGATGGAGATGAGGAGAGAGTCAGTGAAAATGCACAGAGCTGGGAGAGGGAGCATCACATGCCAGAAATGGAGGATGTGGAAGGCAGAGAGAAAGGTAAGAAGGGACCAATTTATAAAAGGCTTAAAAAAAAAACACCTCAGGTTTTACATATGATTATAGAAATAACCAAGAGCGACTGGAGCTTATTGAACAGTTGGGCAATACAGTTGGGTTCTAGGAAGGCCAGTCTGACAGCTGAGGATGGACTCAAATGGGGAGAGACTTGAGGCAAGCACACCCACCAGAAGCTATTGCAGTAGTCCAAGCATGGGATGATGAGGTCTTGCCACAGAGTGGGGACACTGTCAGAGGAGAGAAGGGTTAGTGAAATAAAAGGCAAAGTTATCAGCTGGAGGATGAGAGAAGAAGGAGCCATTGGGAGGCTTGAAGAGGGATAAAAAGGTTTGGAAGAGTCACTAGGGAGAATGGGATAGTGAGTTTATGAGGGGAGTGTTGAAAGATTGCCTGGTTTCACTGAGGACCCAATTGAGATTCTGTAATATAAAGTTGTAGTGGATCCAGTCAATATGACTTTGTGATTTTCTCCAGCTTCATTCAGCAACATATATGTAAGAAACAGGGAGGAATTGTGGGAGTGAACCAAGGCTGAACCTTAGCAGGGCAAGTTCTTTGGAAGGTGCTCAAGAGAAGAAGATATTGATGAGATGAGCTCTTTCACCCTGCAGGGGTCATTTGGGGAAGGGCAGGGGTAATGGTCTAGAAAAGAACTGAGGGCTGTAGGAACTGGAGAAAGAACAGTTTGGGGTATCAGTGCACAGAGAGAGAGGTGGAGCATGACAACAGATTATGATTCAATGAAAGGAATTTCAGAGTTCTTGAATATAGAAGTGATATGGCCAGATCTAGAATATGACTATCTCTGCGTGTAGAGTGGGTGGAAGGTTATAGGCAAATGAATAAGTTGAGAAATTGGAAGGTTAGGGTGTTTGAGAGAGTGTCAAAATGTGTGTGGAAGTTCCCTAGTATGAGAGTAGACATTGGAAAGGAAAGACTGTGAGCCAGTCACTGAAGCAGAGAGTGTCCAAGGAGTTGGAGGGCAGTAGCTTCCTGAATCTTGATTGGGTTTGATTGAATGAATGTCAAAGGACGAGAGGTTATTGAGTTAATGGTGGTAGAGGGAGGGTCTGACAATATCAAGGAGGAGCAAAGAGTACTCCAACTTCCCCATCAAAACTGTGAGTTAGGAGTAAGGGGAAAAGTGAAACCACTGCTGGCAAGGGGAACTGGGGAGGCTGGATCATCAGAAGGCAAGTCTCAATGAATGAAAGAAGATGGAGGCTGCTGGGGTTATACTCCAAAGAGATAACAAGGAAGAGACTTGTACAAAAATATTTATAACCATACTCTTTGTGGTGGCAAAAAATTGGAAAATGGGGGGATGCCCTTCAATTGGGGAATGGCTGAACACATTGTGGTATATGCTGGTGATGGAATACTATTGTGCTCAAATGAATAATGAACTGGAGGAATTTCATGTGAACTGGAAAGACTTCCAGGAACTGATGCAGAGCAAAAGGAGCAGAACCACGAGAACCATATACACAGAGATGGATACATGGTGGCACAATCGAATGTAATGGACTTCTCTATTAGCAGCAATGCAATGATCCAGGACAATTCTGAGGGACTTATGAGAAAGATGCTCTTCACATCCAGAGGAAGAACTGTGGGAGCAGAAATACAGAAGAAAAACAACTGCTTGATCACATGAGTCGATGGGGACATGATTGGGAATGTAGACTCTAAATGATCACCCTAGTGTAAATATTAATAATATGGAAAAAGGTTTTGATCAATGACATATGTAAAACCCAGTGGAATTGCTCATTGGCTATTGGGGGGGGGTTGGAGTGGAGGGAAACAACATGAATCATGTAACAATGGGAAAATATTCTAAATCAACTAATTCGATAAAAAAGAAAATGGAGAGAATGATAAAGGGAATGTTTTAAGATGGCAAATAGTTCATTACCATGGAACAGGCATTTCAGAGAGCACAATAAAAGGGATGGATAGTTTGGGAAAAGGATATCAGTGAGATGGGCTTGAGGGAGACAGAAATAAGGGAATAGTCAGGAAGGGGTTGAGATTGAAGTTTGAATCATTGCAGGTAGAGTTTTAGAATCACTGAGATGTTGGGATGTTGGACAGAAGTGGGATTGGGTTAATAACTGAGCAGTGAGTTCAGGCATGTTATCATTGTCCATAGGGGTTCAGCTCAGGGATGGAGTTGTCCCAGAGCATCAGATAACTAAACACAGGTAGAAAGTGGTGAGTGGAAAAGGTGAGCAGAAGACAAGGCATCTGCTGTGGAGATGCATGTAGGTTGTCAGAGAGGGTATCTGGAGCTTGAGGAGCAGCTGGGGACCATCCTGGAGGGCAGCCATAATGGTGGCAGGTCCTTCTAGTCCATGTTATGTGGATCATCTGAAGAAGCTGGAGATATCTGGCCCAGAGCAGATGAGACCTAATCTGTCCTCCTGGAGGACAGAACCAGTTGCCATGGGAGGAAGGTTCCAAGAGGCTGTCAGGAGAAACTTCCTAACAAGGAGAGCTGTCCTAAAGTATTCTAGCATCTCTGAGAGGTCATGAGTTCCCCTTCCTTAGAGTTCACCAAGGCCAGATGACCATTTGCTTGCAATGTGGCAGACACTCTTATGATCAGAGCATGATTTGGCTGAGATGGTCCCTGAGAATTCTTCCCAACCTGGAATTCTTGATGCTCCCATGAATTCATCTTCAGAGGAGCTTTTTTCGAAATTCGCCAAGATTACACACTCAGGGACAGTTTATAGGAAATGTCCTACCCACCTAAATTCTAGCTCAGCAAGATCATAACATCTCTTTGAGGCCTTCTATGGTGATTCACGCTGCCTCTTGAATATAGAATACCATTTTAAAGAGCCAGAAACCAAGGTCCTCAGAAGGATAATCCATTGTCCAACGTTATACTCTAAGTCAGATCACAAATCTATAGCTAAAAGAGATCTCAGAGGTCATCTAGTTAAGTCTAGCACTTGACACAATGCCTAGCACATAGTAGGCATTTAATAAATTATCGATTGTCTTATAGCTAAATATCCTCATTTTGTCCCTGAGAAAAGTGACATGAGGAGGTGACTTGCCCAAGATCATGTAGTTATAAGTGTCCAACGTGGATTTTGAACCCATTCTGATGGGAACTCTGACTCCATAGAGATTTATAATTTTGGCCTTGCCAATGTGTCCAATCCCAGAGTTTTTTCTTCTATATCTTCCCCTTTGTCTCAGAGAAAACTATCCCTTTAGGGCTCCTAGGGGCCCCATGGGAAATACTCTCTGACTGAGTCCCTCCCAGCCAAAGGAGGTATGGACCTCATTCTTCAAAGAGACTGGAATCCAGGAAGAATTTTCTATTTTGGTCTCACTAGAGAGGGAAAAGATGGGATGAGACCACCCAAAATCCAAGCTAGGCCATCTATTCCACTGGGAGAGTTCAGAAGGGGAAAGTCAAGTGTGCCAAAGATTCCTCACTCCTGTCTACTTGGCCAAGTCATCTGCCTCTCTTTCATCTCTGCTCTTCAGCAGAGCCTAAGTCCTGAAATGAGAGGGAGAAGGGGAGATGAAGGAGGGCATCTTTTGGAACCCAAGCAGGAGTTTCTGATGTACCTGGGAAGTGAAAAGAGATGGGCAAAATGGAATTCAGCCCCATTTTGGGGAACAGAAACTGCGGCACTTCTGGGATCATCAAGGATATCCTAGACTAAAACAGAGGCTTGAGAAAGTTAGGCAGTGTCTACGCCCCACCATCTGGATAAAACAACAATAACAAAAATGCAGGCACGCATCCATCCAGATGTGTAAAAACATCTGGGTGTCATGGTATTCTGTGGACATAGCCTCCTTTCCCTGTGCCTCTCTCTATGCTCTGCTGAATTCTTGGACGGTCCTAGCAAGCTCAGAAGGAGCCAAAGGCTTTCCAGGAATGGAGGGGAAAAAAGGAGGAAGAGAATGTTCAAGAAGGTTGAAACTGGAGCTGGATTCCACTCCCAGACTCCAGTGCAATTGATCCCCAGGTGATCGACTCAGAGCTCAGCCAAGGCTGCCTAGTCACTTTGAAAGGCACAGACACACAACTGAGTTAAAATCTAATGTTAGAAACCTAGCCTATGGGCCATATGATAAGTTAAAAACCCAGAACGAGGCACTGCTTTGAGCCTTTCTCATTCTCTGCTGGGGCTCTACACCTGCAAAGCATCCAGACTGAGTGAGGGCTCTCCATCTGGAGAGACCTCCATGGATACAATTTCTTTTCCAATGCATTTCCTCATGGGGTCATTGATTCAGAGCTGGGAGGGCTCTTGGAGGCCATGGAGCCCGGGGTTCTTAACTCTTTGGATGTCCAGGACCCCTTTGGCAGGCAGGCCGGTGAAGCCCACGGACCCCTTTGCAAGATAATAGTTTTAAATTCATAGAACAAAATTTATTTAGTTACAAAGGAGATGAATTATCTCCAAATGAGACTATCAGTTTTTTAAAAACAACACAAAATCCAGGATACTTAGATTAAGAACCCCCAACTAGACCAATACCTTTGCTTTGTAAATGAGGAAACTGAGGGCTTTAAGTGGGGAGTTCTCAGGGGTAGGTAGTAGCAGTGATGGGAAACCAACCCCCCATCCCTTAACTCCAAATTCAGGGTTTCTCCCCCCACCCCATACTGCCTTTCACTTGGTCTTCACAGGGGAGCATCCTGAAAGTAGGCCGGGCAGGAGTTGTTTTCTCCATTGAAAAGAGGAGCAAACATATACCACTGCTGGGTTTATACCCCAAAGAGATCATAAGGAAAAAGACTTGTACAAAAATATTTATAGCTGTGCTCTTTGTGGTGGCAAAATGGCTGAACCAATTGTGGTATCTTTGGTGATGGAATACTATTGTGCTGAAAGGAATTGGAGAAATTCCATGTGAACTGGAAAGACCTCCAGGAATTGATGCAGAGTGAAAGGAGCAGAACCAGAAGAACCTTAAACACAGAGACAGATACACTGAGGCACAATTGAATATAATGGACTTTTCTACTAGCAGCATGCAATGATCCAGAGCAAAGACACCCCAGCACCTCAGGGTTATCTTCAAGAGCCCAGAGGGGGTGGGCAGCCAGGGCATACACAGGACTGGCTTTCTCGGGAGGCGGCACACCAGCTAAGTTTTTGTCTTTGTCTTTTTTCTTCTTACACCCTGTCCTTCTGTCCTGGGATCAATACTAAGCATCGATTTTAAGACAGAAGAATGGTAAAGGCTACTCAATTGGGGTCAAGTGACTTGCCTAGGGTCACACAAGTAGGAAGGGTCTGAGGCCAGATTGGAACCCAGGATCTCTCATCTTCAGACCTGGTGCTCTATCCACTGAGCCACCTACCTGCCCCAGAAGCTAAGTCTTAAAGACTGCTTGAGGAAGACCAAAGACCTACTGAAAGCCACAGAGACTGTCATGAGAACATGGGGGAGGAGGGGGCTGTCTTCACAGGCACACCCCAGCTTTCTCAAGCATTGCCTTGTACGAGACCTTTCCTGGTCCCCCAGCTTCTGGTACCTTCTTCCCCAGTATTCCCTTACCATAGCTTTGTACGTGTCTTGTATGTACCTATATATGTACGCTTTGTCTGTTGGAATGTAAGCTCCCTGAGGACAGGGGACTTTCTCCAGTTATGGTCTTTGTATCTCCAAGCACAGTGCCTGGCACACAGCAGTTGCTTCATACACCATGGGCACAGTGATTTTCTCATCTTCTTCTCCTATAGATATTTAAAGCTCTCCCTTCCCCCCAATGTCCCTGAAGAGCAGGTCATGCTAATATCTCTATTTCCATTTTATAGATGAGGATCCAGGAGGCTTTGAAGGTGGAAATGACTTACCCAGGGCCACCTAGACCTCCTGATTCTGAGTCCAAGCCTCTCCAGTACATGATACTACCACCATGATTTTCCTGAAAATTGTTCAAATTGACAGTATAGGAAGCATGTTTTGGAGGCTATGGTTGCCAAAGGACACCCTCAGCATCATAGATCTAAGGCTAGAAGGGACCTTGGAGGCCATCTGGTCCAAGTACCCCATTTTCCAGCTGGAGGAACAAAAGCCCAGAAGTTAAATGACTTCCCGAAGGCCACATGGTAGCAGAGTAAGAATTTGCATGTGAGTCCCCTCCTTTCACAAAACCATGACATATCTTGCTAGTGCAGAAATAGTTCTCCATGTCATTGGTCACCATGGCCAAAGAATTCCTCCCTAGGTGGCTGGTCTGCTGGCCTCAAGGCCTCTGTGCTTAGCCAGATGGGTTCCTGGGAAACAGAGCTGGGCCCATCCACACAGACCATCCAGCAATTGTATTTTAGGCATGGGCCCCTTCATCCTGGGCCCCCCAGAGCTGTTCTCTCGAGGACAGTGAGGTAGAAGAGGGATTAGCCTTGTTCTGCTTGGTCCCAGCAGACACCAGAATGGTGTGATTAAGTGAAGAAGAGGATGTCAGCAGAAGCTGCCTAATGAGCCCAGCTGTCCATGAGGGTTTGGGGTGGTTTCTGCCTCAGGCCTAACCCTATGCCATCTCCTCCACCTTCTCAGGTCATTAGCTTCCTCCTGGAAATGACTTTCTCTGTCCTTTTGCTATATTTCAACTTGGCTTGTCCATGAATGTACTGTTTTCCTCTAATAGCAAATGAGTTCCCTGGCAAATGCCTTTGGTGTGACTTTGGACAAGTCCCCCAGATTCTCTGGGTCTCAGTTTGAAGATGGTGCTTTAGATGACTTTAAAGGTCTCTTCTCTCTCTAAGTTATAATCTTATAAATCATTTCTGCTCTTCAACCCTCAGTTTTTGCCTCTGGAAAATGGAGCCAATGCCAAAGCTCTGGCCTTCCCTATCTCACAGGGTCAGGGTGAGGAAGAGATGACTATGGGGCCTTTGTAAAGTGAGACAGGCTGTGTGAAGGTGAAGGGTTAGGATCATTCCCTCCCACTCTCCTCCACCCTGCTGGGTCCTTCTTGGGATTCACATACTACTTCCCCCTCCCACCCCAGAGGGTAGGGATGAGGTAATAGGCTGATGCCCAGCTCCAAGGCTCCCCCACAAAGACCCCTTCTCTCAGCAACATACTGTCACATTCCTCCCACATTCTTCCAGCCTACGCCGCAGGACTGGACAATAGCGAGCCCTCTTTCGTTCCCCAGTCTTGCTTCTGGGGACAGAACTGGGTTGACGATAGAGCCTGTTCTCACTCCGGAAGAATTCCAAAAATTGAACCATTTAAGTCCGGCCTGTGACTTTTCAGAGGAAGCCCAGAGTCCAGATTTGGGAACCCAAACATTTGGGGTTGGTCTTACTGCTATGGGCTGATGTTCCAGGGGAAACTTCATGGGTTGGGGTGGGGAGGAAGGGAGTGACACACACACAAACCATGGGCTTCCCTGGATAGCCAAGCCCTGTGGCCAGGGGATGGATTTGTCTACATGTGTTTTAGTGATGCAAAAGCATCTAAAGAACAGTTGTGGAATGGACAGCAGCTAAGTGTCTCAGTGGATACAGAGCCAGGTCCAGAGTGAGGAGGTCCTGGGCTCAGACACTTACTAGCTATGGGCCCTGGACAAATCGCTTCATCCTGCATGCCTCAGTTTCTTCATCTGTAAAATGAGCTGGAGAAGGAAATGGTAAACCACTCCAGTATCTCTGCTAAGAAAACCCCCAAAATGGGTCTTGAAGAGTTGAATATGACTGAACAACAACTTGTGTGATCTTGGTCAAGTCTTTTTCCATCTTTGGGTCTCAATTTTCTTCTGTATAAAATAAGAGAATGTGATTTATCTCTAAGACTATGATTAGGGGATCTTATGACTTGGATTCAAATCCCAACTCTGTTCCTGAGAACATGCAGATGAGAGCTGGGAGATACCTTAGATCATGAAACATAGGATTCATATCTGGAAGAGACCAGGACAAGGAGGAACCTTACAACATAGAACATGGGCTATCAGGGCTGCCAGGAACTTTACAATATAAGGACGTCCTTACTTGGCCCTTCTCTCAACTTAGGGTGGTATCTTTCCCCTTTTCTCTTAGAGTGGATGGGAGAGATAATCTATCATTTCACTTATGCTGAATTTGCCACTCCTAAGCCTCTGTGGAAGGGGCACCACAATTGCTCAGGTGAGACATTGAGGATGGGCTTGGGTCTGTTGGGGTAGGGGGAAGAAGATGCCACTTGATAGAAGTCAATAGTGTCAAACCTGCAGAGAAACCAAGAAGAGTGAAGACTGAAGAAAGCTGTGACTTAGCTGTTAAGAGATCACTGGTAATCCTGGAGAGAACAGTGATAAGACGAGATGAGCAGCCACATTGTAAGAGGGCTGAGAAATGAGTCTGAGGTGAGGAAATGAAGGCCAAACAGAAGATTCTTTCCAGAAGTTCAACTTCAAAGGGGGGGAAGAGATAATGACTAAAAGTCTGAGGGGATGGCAGGGTCAGGTAAGGTTTGTTTTGGTTTCATTTGGTGGATAGGAGAGTCCTGAGGAATGTTGCAGGGAAGGAGCTGACAGAGAAGGCAAGGATGAGGGATAGGAAAAGGAATAGTGAGTGAATAAACCAGCTCCAGAAGGAGGCATGAAGTGAAGATCATACCTTCTGAGGCTGGAGCAAAGATAGAAGGACTCAGAGAAGATGGAACTCTGCCATAAGACACTTCGCAGCAAATAGGAAGAAGCTCTTAGGGAATGGACTCTGTCTCCTTTGTAAGTCTGAAGCAAAGTTCTCTGATGAGAGGAGTGTTGATGTGGTGGAATAGGGGACTGAGGAGAAGAGAGGCAGAAGATTCAGAATAGATCCTTATGGAGAGTCTTCTAAAGAGTCAGGCAGGGAAGAACGAGACCATTGGCTGACATTTTTAGAGCTGCAGGGGTCCTTGGAGTTGATCTAGTCCAGTGGTTCTTAACTTGGAATTCATAAACTTGCTTAAAACATTTTGTTAACTATTTATCTACATTTCGATTGATCTGCAATTGTATGTATATTATTTTGTGCTTCTAAAACATTATTTTGAGTCTAAAGATTCTCCAGACTGCCAAAGGGTACTTTGACTCAAAAAAAAAAAAAAACATAAAGCTGACTATGCCTCATTGAATCCAACCTCTGTTGTTTTTGGTTTTTTTTTTTAAACAGATGATGAGGAAACTGAGCTGCAGCCATGGGAGCCCAGTTAAGATTATTTAGCGTTAACTGATGCAGAGTGAAATGAGCAGAACCAAGAGAACACTGTGCACAGAAACAGCAATTTTGTTCAATGATCCACTATGAATACATTAGCTATTCTTAGCAATACAATCATCCAAGGAAATTCCAAAGGACTCATGGTGAAAAATTCTCTCTTCCTCCAAAGAAAGAACTGATGGAGTTTGAATGCAGATCAAAGATGACTATTTTTCTTTTTTTTTTTTTCTTCTTGGGTTTTTTTTTAATGCATCTTCTTCCACAAGACCAATGTAGAAATATTTTTTATGATATCACATGTATGATCTAGGTCAAATTGCTTACTGTCTCTGTGGGGGAGGGGTGTGTGAGAATTTAGAACTCATAATTTTATAAAACTAATGGCAAAATCATTTTTACATGTAGTTGGGGGAAAATAGTATCTTGGAAGAAAAAAATTTAAAAAGGGAGTAGATAGCAGAAATGTTGGGAATCTGCTTGGTTGTGTGACTTTCTTTAGTATCATTCAGGGGCTTTTGAGTAGGAGCATAGAAGATGGTTGGTGGGAGTAACCCAGAGTGGGAGCATGACAAGGGAGTGAAGAACTAGGGTTCCAGACTAGAGCAGGGTTGAACCTCTCAGTGTTAGGGCCAGAACTGTGAAGAACAAAAGTAATATGAGAGCAAGAATGATGGGCTGTGAAAACTTCTGGGGTGGGGAAGGAAGGGCAGGAAGTTATGGTGAGAAACAAGAGAGGAAATGAAGCAGAAGGGTCTGTGGAAGCCTACATACAAGTTTAGGCTCAGAGAGGGACATTTCATAGTCTAATCATGATTGTAGCACTTGTGAGATGTGACCATCCCATGGGTGGCTGAAATGGAATGAAAAGAATGATTCTGGGAGCTGAGGAAGTCAATGATCTAAGAAGCCAAGAAGTTTGAAGGGATATAAAAATGAATATCCATGTTCCTTGAGAAGGACTTTGCCTTAGATCAGTGATGGGCAAACTATGGTTGGCAGGCCAGATGTAGCCCCCTGAAATGTTCTATCTGGCCATGTGACATTATTCCTAATCTGACAAATACAATGAGTAGAATACAATACAATGAAACTTCGAAAGTTGTCTTAGAAACAGACTGACAGATGAGCATTTCCTTTCCTTTGGCCCCCTCTTTAAAAAGTTGGCCCATCACTGCCTTAGATGGTTGTGACAAGACTTTGGACTAGATGATGGAGACAGAGGGCATGACCTAAGTGATGGCAGAGGGAGGGTCTGGAGGTAAGCTTGAGGAGCAGAGTTTTCTAGCTCTTCCTCCTGACTTAGGCACAAGCTTTTTAACTTCCCAGGGCTGCAGTTTCCTTACCTGTAAATTATCTGTATATTGTCTGAGCTCTTAAGTTGAAATCTATGTTCCTATGAAGATTAGATAAATGAACGAATGTATGAATGAAGGACATTGAAAAACCTATGATTCATTCATTCATGAGAGACATTATGATCCAATGAGATAATATTTGTAAAAAGTGCTTTAGCACTCCTTCTACAATATGAGATGCCTGTACTTCTAATTGATGAGAAGGACTCTATCTGAATGCTCCCAAAATTTCCATGATGCACACTGGTCATCTTCTTGCTATGCTAATATATATACCCTTTCCCTCCACTCCCCTCTTATGGACAATAATCAAATAACTCATTCTACTACATGCTTCTGAAAGGAGGTGTTGATCAACTACTCTATGCCTCAACATACCTCCTTGAGACACCCCTCCCTGGTCACTACTCCCCTATTTCTTGTCTTCTCCTATTAGACAATAAGCTCTTTGAAGGCAGAGACTATCCTGCTTTTTGTATTTACATGTATATGTATTCCCAGTGCTTAGCATGGTGCCTGATACATAGTAAGCTTAATTAATAAATGCTATATTTCATTCATTCGATCTAAGCTGTCTCTTCACATATTAGCGTCCATTATCACCTTTCTTTTCTGGATCATTACAACAATGTCTTAATTCTCCCTGCCTTAAGTCTCCAAGACATTTTCCAACACAGCAACTAAAGTAAATTTCCTAAAGTTCAGATCTAACCATGGCACTCCCTTATTCAATAAACTCCACTGGCTCCCTATTGCCTCTAGGATATTTCTCTTTAGCATTTAAAGCCCTCCATAATTTGACCTGAAAGTAATTTTCCTGCTTTAACTGAACTCCCACTACCCTTCTCACACTAGATGGTCTGGCCAAAGGGTCTTTCTCACTCTTCCTTACCCACTAGAAGCCACCTCCCATCTTCAAACCTTCATGTGGGGAGTGCACTTCTACTTCCTCCCACCCTCCACTTCTTATAATTCCATTTTTTTCTTCAGAACTGCTCAGGTGACACCCTTAACATGAAAACTCCCTACCAAATGCTAGACTCTCCCTCCAATTTTGTTGTTTTTCAGGCATTTCAGTCAGGTCCAACTCTTCATGCCCTCATAGGAGGTTTTCTTGGCAAAGATACCAGAATGGTCAACAATACAATGATCTGGGACAGTTCTAAAGGACTTAGGACAAAGAAGGCTCTCTACCTCCAGAGAAAGAACTGTTGAAATTAGAATGCAGATCAAAACACACTATCTTTCATTTTAGTTTATTTGTGTTTTTATTGAGGGGTTTTGGTTTTACACAAGTATGCTTTTCCAATGATGACCAATATGGAAGTACTTTCCCCATGATATTGCATGTATAACCCAGATCAAATTGCTTTCTGTCTCTGGGGGGAGGGGGAAGGGAAAGAAGGGAGAGAGACAATTTGGATCTTATAATTTTGGTAAGTATACGTTGAAAATGTTTCCTACATAAAATAGGGAAAATAAAATATTTTTTAAAAAGAGTGGTTCACCCTTTTCTTCTCCAACTCATTTTATAGATGAGTAAACTAAGGCAAACAGGGTAAAGTGACTTGCTTTCCCAGATGACCTCCTAGAATGAGTCAGATGTCCAGAGGGCACTTTGGGGATTTTTAGTGTTATAAATATGGAGGATGCTATTGAATGGTGCACGATAGAGCTCTGGACCTGGAGTCAGAAAGCTGTGAGTTCAAATCCTCCTTTGGTCATTAACAAGCTGTGCCACTATAGGAGTCAAGTAAGCCTCAGTTTACTCATCTGTAAAATTCTAATAATAATAGAGAATTCTTGGGATGAGATAATATATGTAAAGTGTTTTACGGGCAATGAAGTGCTATATAAATGCTGGATATTATTATTGTTATTTGCTAGTTATTATTACCTGATTCATTCAACAAACATTGGCAAGCATGGTTTTTACTGTGAAAGGTATGGCTGAATTTACAGTACCACTTCTTCCCTGGCCTTTGAGGGGGGCTTTGGATTGTGCCAAAGGAATCTGTCTTTCAGGCTGCTGAGGGAGGTCTGCTCACCCCCTTATCCTCTCCTTTTGTTCTGAGCCCTGGCTTTTGTGGGTGGGTCTGCCGTGGATGAAGAAGGAGAGAGACATCGGTGAAGGCGCCCTGGATGGCGTCATGGACAAAAACAACAATGGGAAAATGACAAACCAAGGAAGGCGAAAGATCTTGTCCCAGGGCTTCCTGTTTTCTCTGATTGTTTATTCAGATGGTCACTGAGAATCCAACCCCCACTAATAGCGGGAGGAGGGCTTCTCCTCTTAGCTTTGTCCAAATCGAAATGTTCCTTCAATGCAGGTCTGTCTGCTGTGCCATCCACTCCAACTTGGCCCTGGAATTCTAGAGCTGGAATAGGAAGAGGGACAAGGGAGTTATGGGACCCCCAGTCCGGCTTTCTTGTAGGTTGGTGGAATTTGGTCTTTCAGTGGTCCAGGAGGACCATTAACCTGCACCCACATTGGAAAGGGCCCCAGAGTTCTATGACTGGGTGATGGAGAGAAGGAAAGATTGCAAAAGGACACTGGGTAGGCACCCAGAATCATGGAACCTCAGAGATATCAAGTCGAACCTGTACCTGATGAAGAATCTTAACAACCCACCTGATGAATGGTCACCTAACCTTTGCATAGAGCCTTCAAGAAGACAGGGAGCTCACTCCCTCTCAAGGTGGCCCCTTTTGTCACTGGATAATTCTCTGTTTAGGACAACTTTTTCTTTTATCTAAGGTCTAGAATGTTCCCTGCTGTCAACCAGTCCATCAACAAGTATTTATTGACTACCTTCTATGAACAGAGCACTACGTGGGGTACCATGGTAGAGACAGGAGAAAGCTGGGACACACTCTGTCCTTCTGGGATCTACATGAGGAGACCAGAAGTATAAAAATGAATCAATTGGAAATAGGAACAACTTATCTACTCTCTTATAGTGCAAGTGGGGCAAGCTAGAGGGGAAAAGGCTAGAGAAGCTAATGGGCTAAAATTACAGGCACTTTGTCCCTGGGGCCATCTTTTCATCCACTCCTCCCCACCTGAAACAGCACCTTTGTTGGGGAGTTAATCCATCGAGCTTTGGCGTTGGGTAGGGTGTTCTAGCTTGGTTGGGGAGGTGGAGAGTCAGTAAATTCAGACTCAACCAATCACAGAACACCAGCGCCCATTTTGCTGAATGTCCCATTGAGCTCCTTACCCAGACTTCTGGACACCAACCCTGACGCCCTCTCTCCCATTTCCACTCCTTGCTCAGTGCTCAACAATGAAACCAATACTACCATATTATTCCTGGGAAGGGAGCAACAATGGAATGCTCTATAGAACATCTCACCATCTATATGGATCTACAGATCCTCCCTTGCCTGGAGACCACTCCCATGTTTGTGCTGTCTCCTCTGCTAGAATGTGAGCTCTTTGAAAACAGGGACTATCACTCTTTAGAATTTGTATTCCTCCACCCCCCACCCCCAACAATTTGGCACAGTACCTGGCACAAAGTAAGCATTTAATAAATGCTTTTTCATTCATTCATTCATTCATTCATTCATTCATTCATTCATTCATTCATTTGAATAGACCCTGAAAGCCTAGCTAAGAGATACGGGGACCACTGAAGAGGCACTGCTTTTTCTTCTTAATCCCCCCGTAGTGGGTGGTTAAAGAAATGGGTAGAATGGATCATTCTCATACACTTTTTGCACCAATCACTGAGCAGTGGAGGAAAGGAATTCCTTATCTCATCACTCCTACCTGAGACTTGAAAAAGAGAGTTTTAGGATAAATTAAAGGCAGTCCCATTGCATAGAGACTAAAGTCCTAGCAAGGCAGACTCAGAACTACAAGAGACTTTGGAGATGGTCTAGTCCAGTGATGGGCAAACTACAGCTGGCAGGCCAGACTCGGCCCCCTGAAATGTTCTATCTGGCTGTTTGACATTATTCCTAATCTGACAAATACAGTGAGTAGGATACAATACAATGAAACTTTGAAAGAATTGCCTTAGAAACAGACTGACAAGTGAGCATTTCCTTTCCTTTGGCCTCCTCTTTAAAAAGTTTTCCCATCCCTGGTCTAGTCTAGTTCTGATCTGACCAATAATCCCTTCAGCATGTGTAATTGAAATTTTGAGGTCTCTGATCTAAACTTCCTTTGGAAGTTTAAGGGTCTTTCAAACTACATTTCCCAAGAACCAACTGGCTTCCTCTTGCATAATCATGTAGACAGGAAGCATAATAACATAGAGAGAAGGATAAAGACTGAGGACTGGATGGGGTCTCTTTTTTTCTGGCTGAAGCAGCATGGTGGCAGAGGTAATGGTGGATCTTTCAAACTGACTCTTTACATGGCATGTGGCTTCATTTTTCTAATGGCTACCAATAAATCTTTTAAAACCATAATATTTTTAAATCTATCCTTTAATAACCATTTTATTTCTTACAAGCAAGACATTGGAGAAGTGGTCACCCATCCTCGCCTGAAGACTTCCAGTGAAGGAGGTGCCTCTACCACTTGTGACAACCCATTACATTATGAGACAGCTGTTGTTGGTAGGAATTGGGGGCTTTGTGGCACAATGAATGGAACCCTGGACTTGTTGTCAAGAAGATCTGAACTTCAACCTGTCTTGGAAACGAATGAGCTGTGTGACCCTATACAAGTCCCCTAAGCAAGTTAACCTTTCACAGCCTCAGGCTCCTCATCTATAAAATGGATTTGGTTATAATAGCACCCACACCATAGGGTGATTGTGGGAATCAAATGAAATATCACATATAAAACCTTTCACAAACTTGAAAGTGTTATAAAAAATGGCAGCTATTATCTAGGAAGTTTCTCCTTACAGAAAGTCTCAGTTTACCACTTTGTAATTTTCCCTCATTACTCCTAGTTGATGAGGGAGCCATGGAAGGGAATGATATCTCTTTCACTAGAGATCTTCAAATGAAGATGAACAAATCCTTGCTAGAAGCATCATAGAGAATACCTGGAGTCTAGATTACCTGGGTTCAAATCTGATCTCAGATACTTCCTACCTTTGTGATCTTAGGCAAGCCACTTACCCTCATTGATTTAGAATCAACTTGATTCAGAGAGCACTTTTTAAAACAACAGCAAAAAAAAGCCAAAAGCTTTTATGGTTTCCCTGCACTCAAAGCTTGGACTTTCCTGTGAAGATCCCCAATTGCCATGGGTTTCCTTGGACAAATTTGTCTTTAATATGCTTGCAGCTTATTTCCCATTTTCTCTTTCTTAGTTAGCTCAAGCACACATATACATATACACATGCATGCACACATACATAAATGTGTACACATACACACACATAAGAAGACAGAAGAAAACTACTTTTGTCTATCCACCAAACCAGTTGCCACTGAATGGGGGCTCCCAACCTTTTTTTTTCTGTATTCCTTGGCTTTTTTTTTTTTAAAACTCTTGTACTTTGGTGTATTGTCTCATAGGTGGAAGATTGGTAAGGGTGGGCAATGGGGGTCAAGTGACTTGCCCAGGGTCACACAGCTGGGAAGTGGCTGAGGCCAGGTTTGAACCCATGACCTCCCGTCTCTAGGCCTGACTCTCACTCCACTGAGCTACCCAGCTGCCCCTCTTGGCTTTTGATAAAACTTCTCATGTCCCCTATTCAATATAAAAGGAAATACATTCGTGAGTTTACTATGCATAGAGATCTAAGAAAGAAAATAGATACATTTTTCATAAAGATAGCTTTATTTCATTAATATTTTTAAAGTAATGTGGCTCCTAAATTATCCAGTCAAATGAATTCATAAGCTGCTCAATTCTGTTTCTAGAACATGGACCTTGAAGGCTATGTCTAATTCACAAAGACGAAGACAGGTAAAAGGTGGGGAATGGTGAAAAGCATCAGCCTATACTGAAAGAAATATCTCTATAGGACTACTTTCAGGAATCCAAGTGGCAGAAGCATGGTGTAGAGTGCTTAGTTGGATCCAAGAAGATGAAATGGGAGTGATATTGTCAATTGAATATCCCACAGACCACCTGGACAGAAAGAGGAAATAGATAAGTTCATCTCATCAAGGAGATACAACATGTTAGTATTATAGGGGGATCCCATGGGGATGCATTGAGCAAAGTCAGGCTCTTCCTTACTGCTTCCAGTGACACACATACTTAGCACTACAGGGCTTTGAGATGACGGAGCAAACAAACCCTTGGTCCTAGAGATGTCAGAGAGGGAAGAGGTTGGGTCCAAGCATATCGACCATGGGGCAACTAGATGGCTCAGTGAATTGAGAGCCAATCCTAGAGAAGGGAGGTCCTGTGTTCAACTGTGGCCTCAGACATTTCCTAGCTGTGTGACCCTGGGCAAGTCAACTAACCCTCATTGCCTAGCCCTCACCTTTCTTCTGCCTTGGAACCAATACACTGTATTAATTTTAAGATGGACAGTAAGAGTCTAAACAAAAGAGATTAGTGACCACTAAGCCAGGAAGAGCCCGTAGTCTTTAAAGGGAGAGCCAAGCTCCACTCTCATGTTCTTTCTTTCTCTCCCAGGCTCACCACTCTCTCTCTGGTCTTCCCCAGAAGAATTGTAACTCTCCATACATTAAGCATGTGGGCTACCTAGGTGATTCTGAGACTGGATCTCCTAACACTGGCTGCCTCTTGCTTTGTGTTTCTTTTCTTGGGCATAAGTGATGGGACAGAGGTCCTGAAATAGATATTTCCATCCTTGGATACAAACTTGTAAGTTTAAAAAGTTGGGACTTTCTAGATCTCTCAGTGGGAGCTGACTGGCACTTGTTTTCTGCAACTATATCCTTATCAGAGCAAATGACTGCAAAAGGGTGAAGCCCAAACCATGGCTGGGTTGAGCATAAGACTTAGACTTTGGTGAAGTTCTTTGGAATGTGCACAGTTGAGATGAAGGTGAAGAGTTGTTGGCGCATACATAGCCCATGCAAACCAGGAAGTGGGAAGGGGATGCAGGATCCTCACTCCAACTCACACCCACACTGTGTCCTCTCCAGAAGCAAGGCAGATCCCTTCTCCACTTCTGAATTCTAGGGTAGGAGCAGTGAGGATTTTTATAGACTCAGTCCTTCTTTCTAGTATATTCTCCCTAATGTCAATCACCAATTAATATCTCCTTGAATCCTCTAGTGATTAGCCCTCCAGTTAATCAATGGTCTTCACATCTCCAAGTGGAGGGATATTTACTGAGAAGAAACAGCAAAGACAGCAGGGCTGATATTTCTCCTAACACCAAAGGAAGTGCTCTCTCCTCCACCATCTTAAGTCTTGGGGAGAGTGATTTCAACTTTGATGCAATTATACCCTTTAAGTTCACTTTTGAATGTGACGTCACCAATGGATGAGTTGCTATCACACTCTCTTGACTGCCTTCCTGCTAGCAGACCACTCCAGACGTCACCCTTCCTGGGGCCTAGCTCTCAAAAACCCTCTGACGTAGACTCTGAACTGCCAGACCGCTGGAGGCTTGTTCTCCCAACCTTTCCAAGATCTCCAAGTCACAGCCTAGCCTGCTAGAACTCTTGGCCATGCCGATGAGTTGAGTGCCTTCATTCCCCGCCATTATGCTAATGAGTCTTCTATACTTTAAGCACGGATTTCCTGTGGAAGAAATACTTCTCCTGTACCTGGTTTACATTATTACATTGAATACCTTGATGATCCCTTTTGGGAGATCCCAGGCTTGAGCCCAACTTACATTTAAGTTTGTATGTTTTGGGGTAGAATCTCTAGAGTGGAGACATAAAGAGATGAAGAAAATGAGGAGGAACCAGCAAGAAGATCAGTCATCTGGAAGAGATTCCAGTAGCAAAAAGGACCTTGTTGTGGTAGGAAGTTGGAGAGACCCAATCACTTCATGGTAGAGCTGAAGATAAAGAAGGTGAGGAAAGCCAGGCAGGTTTGAAAAGGATTGAAGCAAAGATCTGTAGAATCTCAGGCATTTTCCAAGGGGAAGTCAGTTCTAGAAACTCAGGAATGTTTCAGGAATAAAAGCTTAAAATAAAAAGAGAAAATATTATAGGGAGAGAGAAAAGGGGAAGTTGTTTGTAGGGCCAGGAAGGGACCCACAAGGAACTCATTCATTCACTCAGAATTGAGGAAATGGACTAAAAATGGAAGCAAGGACAGGGAATGGGAGATGACTGTGGAAGTGTCATATGGTCCTCTAACAACAATCACAGAGGTGCTAAAAGTCAACAGGAAATAAAGATAACAACAGTCACAACCGCAGCAAAAAGTTCATTCAGTCACATTGGGGAAAGATGAAGGTCAAAGAGAGGATAATTACTAACTGAAAGTTCACTTCTGGACATGATTTCACTAAAGACTGTTTAGGAGTTATAAGCTAGAGCAGTGATGGGCACCCTTTTGAGCTTGGAGTGTCAAAATTCACCAAAACACCGAGCATCACTCGGGTGGTGCGTCACTGGAAAAAAACCATAATTTCATGATATTTATAGTTTAAATAACAAAAGTATATAATTGTAATATATAATTGTATTTGATAAATCAAAATAGGTAAATGAATATAGGTAGAATTGTCATCTACAGTGCACAGAGTGTCTACACACACTACAGCAAATGGTTCATACTTCTCTGTAGGCAGCCACATGGCCGTGTGTCATCGAAAATGGTTATGCATGTCAGTGCTGACACACGTGTCATAGGTTTGCCATCACCTAGCTAGAGGACATCCAGAGATTTCACCTGGAGAAGAGAAGACCCTTTGTGTGAGGGGGAGGGACTCACTTGAGGTCACTCTCCCATCCCTCAGTTTGTTACTTGATTCATGACCTTATTTTCATCTTTTGAGTTCTAAGAAATGAAAACAATAACTCGAACTTATATAACACTTTAAGGCTTGAAAGTACTTTACTGTGAAGGGTTGGACCCCTGAACTCTGGTTGTTGGACCTGTTAGAAACTAGCTGGAGGGGGCAGCTGGGTAGCTCAGTGTATTGAGGGTCAGGCCTAGAGACAGGAGGTCCTAGGTTCAAACCCGGCCTCAGCCACTTCCCAGCTGTGTGACCCTGGGCAAGTCACTTGACCCCCATTGCCCACCCTTACCACTCTTCCACCTATAAGACAATACACCAAAAATTAAGGGTAAAAAAAAAAAGTCAACAGGAAGAGCTAAATAGTTCAGCCCATAGTTGGGCAAGATTTCTCTCTCTGTCTCTGTCTCTTCCTCTCATAACTATTACTTATGTAGTGCTTTAAAGTTTGCAAAGTGCTTTACAAATATATCATGTTATCCTCACAACAACCCTGGTAAATGGATGTTATTACTGTCTTCAATTTATAGAATGATAAATAGAAGATAAGTAGGTAGATAGAAGTTAAGTGACAGCTAGGATTTGAGCTTAGGTTTTCCTGACTTCAGGACCAATGTTTTATCCATTGTTATCACCTAAATCCATGGTGGTGAATCTATGGCACACATGCCAGAGGGACACTCAGAGCCCTCTCTGTGGGCATGCATGCTGTCGCAGAGTTTGCCAGAGTTTGTTACTAGAGAGCCAGAGGGATGTGGCCGGGTTCCTCCCCTCTCCATCTCCAAGTGCATCTGAGGATATCACTCACCCCTCTAAAAGGTTCACCATCACTGATCTAGATGCTTCACTTAGGGTTTAACAGCCCTAAGAAGTTAATCTCTCTGGGGCCTCAGTTTCTTTTTCTTTCAATTTAGAGAGTTAGATTAGATGAGCTTTAAGGTCTCTTTTAGATCTAACCCTTGTGATCCTTTGAGTCTAATTCAACCTGGACCTGAATCAGAGCAGTTTCTATAGTGGTCCTGGTAAGCAGTCATTCAACTTTCTCTTGAAGACCTCCACCAGAGAAAGCTACCATCTTCAGAAGCAGCCCATTACACTTGGGGGGCAGCCCCAAGAGCTAGGAATTTTCCCTTCCATCAAGTGCTTAGATCCCTTCATTTGTAACACTGGAGAGTTTGAAGATATCCAGTCTACCCATTTGGCCAATCTTACCTCAGGTTGGCCCTGCTGTGATCCCATTCTCATCATGGAATAATAGAAGCTTTTGTTTGTTTCCAAGAAAAGCCCCCTTAGAGAGGTTGGTTCTCTCATCTCTCGGGTGCTTCTATCCTTGCCTGCAGGGGGAAGTCCTTGAGTCTCCAGATGAGGCCTTTCTCACATCTCATTTAGCCTTTCCTCAGGCTAATGACAGAAATATTGATTCAGCTAATTCAGCCAGTCAGTCATGGACTTCCACAAGGTCCTAACAGACTTACTAAAGACGTGCCTCAGTTCTCCCTCTGGGGGACAATCGATGTAGCTAAGTTTGTTTCAGAGGGAATGAAATCCTCGGGCTTTGGGAAATGGCCACCAGAGAAGCTGATGACAAGACCGTGTGGGGAGTTTTGCCCCAGAAAAGGAAGATCAGCCAATCGGAGGAGCTCCAGGAATCAAGGCTGATAATTCTGGCCTCTTCTGCAAAGGGGAAGAGAAGGAAAAGTACAACTTCTGGACCTTTATCAATCCGGTGCAACTGTTTATGAATCACATCAAGCCACGTTGATATTTAGGGTTACAAAGACCTTTCCCTACAACAGCCCCAAGAGGTGCATTCTGCAAGCACTGGGTGTTGGGGGGGGGGGACACTCAGAGGACCTGAGGCCATCCAGGCCTCTCATTTTACTGATGAAGAAATTGTTATAATTTGAAAAACCACTTACCTTCTGTCTTAGAATCCATACTATGTATTGGTTCCAAGGCAGAAGAGTGGTAAGGGCTCAGCAATGGGAGTTCAATGACTTGCCTAGGGTCACACAGCTGGGAAGTGTCTGAGGCCAAATTTGAACATAGGACCTCCTATCTCTACTGAGCCACCCAGCTGCTCCCTCAATGAAGAAACGATGACCCAGATAGGGGAAGGGCAGAGATAGAACTTAAATTCAGAACTCCTGGCTTCCAGCCCACAACCTCTGCTTACTACACCACTCTGAAGAGGTGTATAGAATAGAGAATCTGCCTTTGAGACAGTCCAGAGTTCAAGTCCTGCCTCTGACACATACTGGCTGTAGGACCCCAGGCTCCCAATCTTTATGTTCTCAGAGTCCCAGGCAGCAATCTGAGAATGGAAATCATCGATTTCCCTGGAGATTTCTCCCTCTTGTAATGGTTTTCTGGTTACTTCGTTGGTGCCTTTATCCGCTTCCTTTTTGGACTTATAAATTTGGCAGTACAATCTATGCTCCTTGAAGGCAGAAACCAGTTTGGTTCTTGCCTTTGGTCCTTGGTCCCTAGGCCAGTGCCTGACGCATGGCAGATGACTGATAATTGTAGAAGTGAATTTTGTTTGACTCTGAATTCAAGCCTGGTTCCCAGGCATTCGGAACGTCCTCCGCCTCCTGACAGCCGCAGAAGACAGGGATGGGGTGTGCAGTCTCCTTGCTTCCTTCTCTCTCTATCAGGCCAGGGAGGGAAGGAAGGAAGGGGGCCGTCCCTGAAAATGCACTCGGGGGCTCTTCCATGGAGAGAGCCTCAGAGGCAAGAAGACGAGATCGTTTGGGTTCCCATCAAGACGTCCCGGCCCCGGCCTCGGCCCGTCTTCCTTGTTGTGGCTCCTGTCCAGGAAGTGTCACATAAACACGGCAAGTTGCATTTCACGATTTTCCAAGCCAGCACTTCTCCTGGGTCCACAGAGGAGACAATAGCCTGTCTTGTCTCCCCCAGTCCCTGCTGTAAACAGTTTATAAGATTTCTCCTCTTCCACAGGGGGCAGCGACATATTTGATCGGGGTGCATCACTGGCAAGTTGTCCTGCTCTCTGCCCTGGAATAGAACTTGTGTATTTTCCCACTGTAGTGGATGCTATTCTTGACATACTGTACATAGATTGGCCTCAAAGGGCTAAAAATATCCGCATTCGATTGCCTGTGGGAAAGTGATGCTGGGCTATTTCTGGGGCCGGGCAGCCCGGGGCCTTCGGGGCCTCAGCTTACTGTATCAGACCAGGGGGCGGCCCCCTCCTTGCCCAAGGATGGCAGCTTGCAGGGCAGGGAGAGGGGAGAGCTTTGCTCTGCCCACGGCCACGGGACGAGTCCTGGTGGGACCGGGATGGAGCGATCTCAAGGAACCGAAAAGGAGAGATCTCGGGGACAGGAGAAGGACTCGGATACTCTGGTTGGCCTTTGCTTGGAGGCCAGAGTTAGTGTTGGACATTCCAGACCGGATTCAGAGGCCTGGGGAGAATTCTCAGCCCCCCCCCCCATTCCTAAGCAAACTTGCCCGTGTGGGTGGGCGGTATGTCCTCTCGCTTTACCAATGAGGAAATTAAGGCCCAGAGACTATATGTATATATGTGTATATGTGCACGTGGTGTGTGTATGTACATGGACACATGTGTGTATACATATGTCAGGGGACCGCCTTGTCTTGGGTTCACCAAAGCAGCCATGCAGAGTCTCCTGGAGCCTAGAGCTGGAAGGGGCTTCAGTGGTCACCACCTTGTCCAACTTTCATTTTGCAGATAAGGAAACTGAGGCCCAGAGAGGGAAAGTTTCTCATCTAAAGCCATGGAGATGATCAGTGGGCAGAGGCAGGATTTGCACGTGGCTCCTTGGGCTCCAGGTCTGAGGATCTTTTTCATGGACATGTTGCTGCACGAGCCCCCTTGAATGCCGAAGTGCCTGGGGTCACATCTATAACTGTGGAGACCAATGGTGGAGGTCCATCCTTCTGGCTGGCTTGTTCGCTGGTTCCTTCTGCAAGCAGAGCCAGCTGAGTGACCATCAGGCCTTCTCCAGCTGAGCTCACAGGGGTTACTTAATGGAAACATGGTGGGTTTAGTTAAACTGAGGATCATGGGTAAATGCGATGTCTTCTGAAGCTCTGACGATGCTCTGTAAATGGTCTCATCTGTTCTAGGAGATGTTCTAGTAAAGTAGGGGGCTACCGGCCAGCCCTAAACTTACAGGATTGGTCTTTAGGGGCCCCCAAACCAAGCTGTAGCTGCTTGGGTGGTCACTGCACCCACATCCTGGGATTGCAAGCCTGGAGGCTCATGCCTAGGACCCTTATGCAGTGACTTCATTCGGGTCAGGAGTTTGGGGCAGCTTCCTGGGGACCGCCCACATTGGCCAAAGAAGTTTTTCCCATAATCATATATTTCCCAAAATAATAAAGGCTCGCACTTCTCTGGGGCTTCATGGTTTGGGAAACGTTTTTCTCACCACGGAGCAGGGAGAGAAGGAGCGTGAGTGAGAAGCAGCTGAGCTTAGTTAGAGGATAGACTTCCTGACCCGGAGACAGCAACTGCAATCCACATCTCAGGGTTTACTGGGCAACTCTGCTCATGTCCTTCCCCTCTCTGAGTGGGAATAACAAGAGCCTCAGTTTCCTCCTCTGTAAAATGGAGATAATACCATGATGATTTTAGGCAGCATTTCCATAGTATTTGAAGGGCGTCAACTCTTTGCCCTGAGGAGTTCATCTGGTCATGCCTGTAGGGCTTCTGATCCTTGGTACTTGGGATGTTCAGATGAGCTAATGCATGGGAAAGGGGCTCAGCAAACTTCCAATGTCCACTGAAACGGGAATTTATTTGTATGCAGTCCAGTGGAACGCATGCTCCTTGAGACAGGGGCCATTTTTCTTTTTGCCAATGATCGTAATGATGATAGTGATCATAATAATGATGATGACAGCAACCATATGGCATTTAAAGGTTTACAGAGGATTTGACCTATGTTCTCTCATTGAATCCTCCCACCTACCCTGAAAGGTAAGAGTTAAAATTATCCCTATTTTATGGATAAGGAAACTGAGGCAAGCAGAGGTCAAGTGACTTAGTCAAGGTTGCTCAGCTTAGTAAGAGAATGAGGCAAGATTGGAATTGAGATCTTTCCAAATTCACTGTGCTACCTAGTTTTCCTTATATACTCAGGGCATAGCACATAGTAAGCACCGAATATCGTTTTCTTATTGTTGTTATGTCCCTTTCATAGAGAAGACAATTGAAATTCCAGAGAAGTTAAAAGGCTTTACTAAGGTCATTAGATAATCAGTGTCATATTCAAGTTCTGGATCTAGGACTCCTCACTAGAAGCGGCGAGGTGGCTTAGTGGGTAGCATGCTGGACCCAGGGTTACCAGAATTCAAGTTCAAATCCTGTCTCAGTAGCTATTTGATCTTGGGTAAGTCATTTAAGCTCTGTTTGCCTCAGGTCCCTCAACTGGAAATAATAGTAATAATGATAATAATAGCTGTTATCTCCCAGGCTTGTTGTGAGGATCAAATGTATTAAGTGCTTTGCCCAGTGCCTGGCACATAGCAAGATGCTTAATAAATGTATATGTCTTCCCTTTCTTCCTCCCTTCCTTCCTTCTCTCCCTCCTTTCCTTCCTCTCTTTCCTTCCTTCCCTCCCTCCTCCCTTCCTTCCTCCCTTCCTCCCTCCCTCCCTCCTTTCCTTCCCTCTCTCCCTCCTTACCTTTCTCTATTTCCTTCCTTCCTTCTTTCCTTCCTTCCCTTC
>NC_058135.1:293252012-293291758 GCF_016433145.1 Gracilinanus agilis | reverse complement strand
CTTCCTTCCTTCCTTCCTTCCTTCCTTCCTTCCTTCCTTCCTTCCTTCCTCCCTCCCTCCCTCTCTCTATCTTTCTGGGTCACACCACATGGTATTTTCATGAAAATATCTCTGGGTTCAAAGCTCCAGACGAGCCAGGGAAAACTAAAAGGTACAGAACATAGCAGCCACAACTCTCCCCAGCCAGGGAGCCTCAAGGCCCGTTGCTCTCTCTCCCCAGAATGCACATCTCTAATCTTTAGGCGGCTTCTACTGCCCCATGTCCTTCTGTAGACCTCTGGGCAGAGAATAGAGAGGCCAGCTGGCCATGACCTCACTGCCGGCCTTAATAGTGGTCTCCAAAGCTGGGAAACTCAGTTCCCAAAGGGGACTTTCTGGCCTGACATCTCCATGGAGAACATGAGAGATGCATCGTAAATGAAGAAAACAAAACCACTGTTATATCCCGGAGTAATGGCTCCCATGTTCCATCCTCAATGTTTTCCAGACGCTCATGAACAAGGCTTTGTCCATCCTGGAGTGTAGGTATTATCGAGCTCTCTTCATCCCCGATTCTCACCCGAATTTCTCACATCTTGGAACCAACTGTTCCTCCTCATTTGTTACTGAGGTCAATTACGCCCTAATTACTAGGAAGTCGTTCAGGGGGCTACGAAGGGCTCCATGAGAGAGCAGCTTGCAAAGGCTCTTTGATTGCCCATAAATTACAATGAAAATTATTCATCGCCCTTTGGACCTATGCGCTGCATATTTCTAGCAGCAATTCCTGGGTAAGTAAACATTGTTATAGCTCATGACAGGTCAGACAACATGGCAATTGTCTTCTCATTTCCCTCCAAGTTGGTTAATTAAGCAGTCTCCCTTGGCGCTGTGTCCCATCCATCTGAACAATGCCGGTGCCCACACTACTTGGTCAGCCCACTCGGCAGGATGTAACTGGCATCCAGTCCCTCCTCCCCCGGCTCTGCAGTGGCCTCTTCAGAGGCCTAACGTAGACTTGGGTGTGATCTTCAGGCCGGAGCTCCTGCTCTCGGGAGCCAGAATCCACCCAAGAGCTGATAAAGGAGTGGCATTGATAGGGTCTGGAGGTTGTCCAGCTCAGCCTCTTCAGCTGGCTAGTCACCAAGGGGCTAAATAGCGAGTGCTCTGAAAGGCCTGCCTTGGTGCGAGAGGCAGAGGCTTTCTGTCCCCATGGTGGAGCCAGTGCATGGAGTTCAGAGCAAAGGATGAGGGAACACATCATGAAGCCCTGAGGAATTACTCCCAAGACTTCTGCCCTGCATCAACAGAGAAGGTGCTTCCTCTTTGCTCTGCCACTAATCAGTATCCTAGTAGCAAAAGGAGGGATTGAAGAGAGGAAGAGAAGGACCTTTCCTTTACACGGTGTTCTATCTCCTGCCTACAGGTCTTTGCAGCATAGTGCTCACTGCCTCTTGGCATCCCCAACCTCCTTCTAGGCACAGACACCTTCCACATGAAGTCTTTCCCTGAGGCCCGCTCCCCACGGCTTAGTCTTACATCATTCCTCCAGACACCTCGTGGTAACCTTTCAAGAGAACGTAAGCATCTTGAGGGCAAGGACATTTTTTATTTGGCTGCATCTCCAGGACTCTGCCTACGCTCCCCTCCTCGCCCTCGTTCTGGCCCTCCTCCCATCTCGGGACTGCTGGGATAGCTTCTTAATCGTCTCCCTCCCCGAAGCCTCCCCCACGGGAATCTATCCTCCCTACATCTGCCAAAGTAAGTTGGCTAAGCTTCAGGCCTTATCGTGTCACTCCTCCACCTTCTCCCCATTGGGTAAACTTGACCGGTTTTCCGTTTCCTCTAGGACGTGACCCTCTCCTCAGTTTGTCACCGAAAGCCCTGTCCGAGGTGGCCCCTTCTTACCTTTCCCGCTTACACTTCCCTTTCCTCTTCTCTGAGCTCCAGCCACACTTGCTGCCTGGCCACTCGACATACACAATGCGCCAGCACCCAGCTCTGTTTTCTGGGTTGTTTTCTGAGCATCGTGTATGTCAAGTGCAGGGTTCCAGGAGAAAGGTGTGGGCTGAGTCGGGTCCCCCCGTCCCTAGCTCCTGGGACCTTTCCTCTTTACCTATCTTGGGTTCATTCTGTGTCCACTTAGACCGCATAGGAACACGTCGAGGAGGGGATTATTTCACTTGTGTCTTTGTAGTCCCTGAACTCAGCCCAGTGTCTATCTAACACACAGTAAGTATTTCATAAGTGATTCTCGGTCGATTGACTGAACACAGTAGTCACTCAATAAATGTATGTTTCACTGAATAGATCAGAAAAGGAAAGACTCTTCTTGGCTTAGCCAATGGTCAGGATCATAGATTTAAAGCTGGAAGGCATCGCAAAAGTCTAGTTCAACCCTGCTCATCTTACATAGGAAGAAACTGAGGCCTGGAGAGGTTAAATGATTGTCCAATGTCATACGAATGTTTAAGTAGTAGGGGCAGGATTTGAATCCAGAGCCTTCTTTCAAAGGAACCACAAAGTCATAGGAAATGGAGGAGACTTTGGGGCTAATTAGTCCCACCTCCTCATCTGACAGATGAGGAGACTGAGTTCCAAATGAGGAATGCGGTCTTGCCCAAGGTCACACAACAAGTGAGTGGCAGTGCAGGGACCTGAGAAAACAGGGGTTAAATCTTGCTTCCCAGATGGAGAGAGGCTGGCTGATTGGAACCACATTGGAGTTTTCTATGGTGAAAATGCTCCAGGCTGTTCACTGTTCCAGTGACAACCCAACTGGACTGATTGCCGATGGCCATGTCCTTTCCCTCTTCTTTCCCTTGATGCCCGCCTTGGGGCTTCTCAGGGGCTCCCCCAGGGGCACCCCTTGGTGGGGGGAGCCAATCTCCCTGCCCCACTCAGCTTTCTTTCTCCTTTCTGTCCCTCTTCTTCTCTCAGTGCCCCCATCCAGACGCCACACCCAAACCTCAGGGAGCCCTTCCCTCTCGCATTCCTTCCTTGTTTTTATTCAGGGGACATCACCCAAAATACCCAGCTCTCTGGTGGTAATGGAAGCCCTCGGGAGCCCCTGGGGAGCCCACTGGGAATGCTGGCAAGGCCGCCAGAACCGGCGCCAATTGAGAGCCTGGCCAAGCGATCCGTTCCCAATCCCATGGTTTTCATGGATGAAAGCTGGTATGATTACTGGGGTGAACTCCAAAGGCTTGGGAGCCATGAGCATGGCTTTGGGGGCTGGGGGGAAGGAGGGGAAAGGCAAGAGAAGAAATCAAAAAAAGCCCAACAGAGAAACCTCAACTATGTGCTTTGGTGCTCACAGGGAGTTTCCCTGCTGGCTTTAGACCCCAGCCAGACCCCCTGCTCAGGACCAGCTGGGAGGGGAGAAGGAGGGCTTGCCAGCAGGGGAAAGGAAGTCCCTTGCATCACCAAAGATCGACCCCCAAGAAGCTCCCCAGGAGGAGAACCAGCATTAACTCTTCCATAGGTCGGGACGGGGGCCTGAGAGTTCACCTCCTCCATCCCCCTGCAGGCGGCCCTGGGTCAATAAACCTCAAAAGCAGATGATTTCATGATTAGGGGCATAGGAAGACCCCAGTTTGAGGCAGCAAATGACCTCAGGTTGCCTGGCAAGTCCACTGAACTCTTTCTACCTCAGTTTCCCCATCTGTAAAGTGGAGATAATAATAGCACCTACCCCTTTGGTTGCTGTGAGGACTGACTGCGATCTCATCTAGGAAATGCTTTGCAAACGCCCAAGTCCTGTAGAAACATGAGCTAGTATTCCTCAGCTCAGCCCTTTGTTTAGTCCTGATTTCTGCCAACTAGCTCTCCGCCATCACCTAAATGGACCCATTGGCAGGAGGTGTAGACACGCACCCTTTCCCGGGTGCTCAAGGCCATAATTTCGACCGGTTTAAATGAGCTGAATCAGCTCCTACACACACGCCCTCTCCAGCTCCTTCATACACACATGCTTAGAATAGATCAGACACACGCGTGTACACCGGCACTCCTTAGTCAAAGGAGATTGTGCTGGGCTTAATGCGACATGCTTGGCTTTTCTTGACACAAACCTTTTTGGTTTGCCAAACAAGAGAGGATTGTGTGTGTGTGTGTGTGTGTGTGTGTGTGTGTCTGTGTGTGTCTGTGTGTGTCTGTGTGTGTCTGTGTCTGTGTGTGTCTGTGTGTATATGGCGCCAGCACACAGGGACCTGGGCATCCGCCCATGTGGTGAATCTGAGGCTGGCTGTGATTGTTTCTCCCTAAAGTTCCTTAAGCAACAGAGCCCTCGAGATGGCTCCTGGGAAAGAATAAAAGCTGAGAATTGCCATAAAACTGGTTCAGGCTTTGAAAGCCCTTTACCTGCCTGATCTCCCCTTGGCCTCCCCTCTCTGGGCCTCGGTTTCTTCATCTGTAAAAGGAGGGCATTAAGATGATCTCAAAGCTCAGTTCTTGTCTGTGATTTTTACGATCCTACCAACACCCACTCGGAGGCCAGGATCATCTTCCTATTTTTCTGAGGAAAAAGCTGAGGCTGAGAGAGAGAGTAAATGACTTGTGTAGGAGACACACGACTGATAATTGTCAGGGACAGGATACAAACTCTTGTCTCCTGACATCAACCCTAGTATTCTGATTTTCTGCTATGCTGTAGAACCAATGAATGAAGGGAGAACATTTAGGGGAAAAAAACCAATTATCTTAGATAGCTAGGCAGCTCAGAGAGATCCAGGGTACAGAGCTCTGGGCCCAGAATCAAGAAGACCTGAGTTCAAATCTAGTCTCAGACACATTGGTGTGTGACCCTGAGTAAGTCACTTCACTTCTGTCTGACTCAGTTTTCTCATGTGTAAATTAGGGATGATGAGACACACACCTACCTCCCAGGTTTGTTGTGAGGATTAAATGAGCTATGTAAAGCATTTGACAAAGAATAATATAAATGTCTGTTATGTTTGTTAACTATTATTATATAATATGGTATTATATGTTATACATATATCACAACATATTGTTGTTCTTCAGGTGTTTCAGTTGTGTCTGACTGACAAAATCCTAGAGTGGTTTGTCATTTCCTTCTCTAGTTCATTTTACAGACAAGGTGACTGAGGCAAACAAAGGGTAAGGGACTTGTCCAGGGTCACACAGTGTCTAAGATCACATTCGAGGTCATTTCTTCCTGACTCCAGGCCCATCACTCTATCCACCAAGCCAGCTAGCTGCCCAGAGATCATGATATAATATCACATAATAGTATATGTGTTATGTTATATCCTGTCATATTCTATTCTATGTCAATAAGCATTTACTAGATGCCTCCACAGATCCAGAGACAGTCAGTGGAAGAATGTCTTTTAACAAAAGGCTCTGGAATAGTCTTTGCAGGTTAGTATTCTTTGGGCTCTCAGACCTGAGCCATTTTTTTTCTTCTCTCCTCCATGTGCCTATCTCCATATCTATGTCAAATCAAGTCAGCAGGAATTTGTTAAGCCCCTACTGTGTGTTACACACTGGCTTGGGCAATGAGAAATCCAGGACAAAAAGCAAAATCCCAAACCAGCCCATCCTCAGGGAAGCAACATTCTGCTTGCATTCTGCAATTCTCCAGTGTCTACTATGTACAACTCTAGGGCTTATCCCCATTTTACAGATAAGGCAATGGAGGCTAGTTGAGGGGAAGTGAGCTGCTGTCATGGCAGGAAGGAGCCAGGACACTTTCATCCTTTTCATTGCCATGCCATCTTTTCTCCTCGTCGTCGTCATCGTCATCGTCCTCGTCATCGTCCTCCTCCTCCTCTTCCTCCTTCTTGTTCTTCCCCTCACCTTCCATCTTGGAATCAATACTGTGTACTGGTTCCAAGGCAGAAGAGTGCTAAGGGCTAGGCAATGGGGGTCAAGTGACTTGCCCAGGGTCACACAGCTAGGATGTGTCTGGGGTCATATTTGAACCCAGGACCTCCTGTCTCTGAGCCTGACTCTCAATCCACTGAACCACCCAGCTTCCCCCCCTCCCATGCCATCTTTTCATCTGACTGACTTTCCTCTCTCCAACTTTCCCTCCCCCCTCAAATTCCTTTCCATTTGATGTAAAGGCAATATCTGTGAGTCCCATCTTTTCCCAGACTTCTCTCATCCTGCACTGACCACCTGAGTCAACTTCCCTGGGTCCTCGGATCCCCAAGAGTCAATGTCTCTTTTCTGCACCCCAATCTGACCATTAGGAGTGAGGTGGGGCTGTTATTGGAAAGATGCTGTGATCCTCCTCAGGCAGGTCAGCCGGGGTTCAGGGCTTTGGACCAGGAGACCTTGGTTCTGATCTTGGCAGAACTCCTGATTATGTGGGCAACTTCCAGCCTTAACTTACCTCCAACCTCCCTTAACTCCTCTGGGCTGCCTCCTACCCCTCCTGACTTCCCAGGGGGGGTGTGGTAGGGATAAAAATGAAGTCATAGATGAATAGAAGAAAGATGACCAGGCTTCTGTCTTCAGAACAACTCTCTGAGTAGGTAGAATTCACATTGTCTGCCCTTCTTTCACAGAAGAGCAACTTCATTATAGTCAGGATCACGTAGCAGATTGAGTGATGGGTTTAGAGTCAGAAGACCTGAGTTCGAATCTTGATTCTGACATCTGCTACCTATTTTTTTTTAGGCAAAGTCACTCTTCCTCTCCTGGCTTCAATTTCCTCATGTATAAAATGATGAGGTTGGACTAGATGGTCCCTTTGAAGTCCCTTCCTGAGCTAAATCCCATGAGACTGTGTGATTAAGAAGGGAAGTGACTTTTCCAACATCACACAGTTAGTAATTAAAAGAGCCAAGACTTGAACACAGATCTCTCCATTCTGAGTCTGGAAATACAATGTAAGTGAAAAGTCAAAAAGGAAAAGAAACTAAATAGATGGAGGGGAATGAAACAGTAAAAAATAAGGACTTCCTTTCCCTGGATCCATTCTCCAACAAGGTATCCTTGGGATTAGCCTGCTCCTCAATGTTACAGTGACTTTGCTCTCACTAAAAATGGTCCGGGCAGATGGTGGGGGCACTTAAAGAGATATGTGTGGGGGGGGGTAGCCTCTTGCCTCTCCTCCTCCCCCGACACTTTCCCTAGAGTATTTACCAGTCTCATCTCCAGGCAAGGTTTTTTCTCTCTTCTGTCAACAGATCAGCAGCAACATGACTGACCAATGGCCCGGCTGGCCCCAGCCAGCAGCTCCGTGGATGCTGAACCTAACTTGTGAGTGCAAACATTGGCCCTTGGTGACTGAGAGGTCAGAGACATGGTGTGGGGGGACTGGCGTCAAGCAGTCTGACACACAGTTCAAGTGTCACCTGGGACAAGAGTCTCTAGCCAGGTTTAGTGTCATTAGTCCAGAGGGGCAGGAGGAATGAATGCAGCTTGGGTCTTCTCCCCCACTACCTTCCCCTTCCCCTCATCTGAAGAGCTTGGGCCACTTAGGAAGAAGAAACCAGGAGGCAGATTCTGAGTTAACATAAGGAAGGAGTTTCTTACAACCATCCTTCTCCAACAATGAAAAAAGAGTGAGCTCCTCGTCACTAAAAGTATTCAAGCAAAGACTAGAGGACCACTTGTCAGTGACATGGAAGGGAGAGGCTATTTATCTCCAGTCTTCCTAAAAAGGCCTTTCCTGGCTCCTCTTCCCCATTATTAATGCATCCATCACAAATATTACTTTGCATTTGCCTGCTATTGATTTCCCTGCTCTTATCTATATCGATGTTGTTTCTCCCAAGTAGGACATAAGCTCCTTGCAGGCTATCTACAACAGTGACGGGCAAACTTTTTTAAGAGGGGGCCAAAGGAAAGGAAATGCTCATCTGTCAGTCTGTTTCTAAGGCAACTCTTTCGAAGTTTCATTGTATTGTATCCTCCTCATTGTATTCATCAGATTAGGAATACTGTCACCCAATGGGTAGAACATTTCAGGGGGCCACATTTGGCCCTCAGGCTGTAGTTTGCCCATCACTGGTCTACAACATTAAATATCACATTTGTGTATTCAGTACAAGCCATGGGGTTGGGAAGGAGTGAGCTTCATTGGGTTGCTTACCCTCTAGTCTTGGGGAACCCTGATGTTAACTAACTTTTATCCTTTGGAGCAGATGGGAAGACATTTGGGCTGAACCCCTTGAAAGCTGACAGCCAATGGTATTGGTGTGCTTTCATTTGGGGGGAACATGCAGAAAATGGGCTCTGATTTTTTCAAAGGATAATAAAGAATAGTATTTGTAATCTAAAGGCCAGGAGCTTGTCTTTGATTCCTGACAATTCTCTCTCTCTCTCTCTCCCTCCCTCCCTCTCTCTCTCTCTCTGTCTCTCTCTCTCTCTCTCTCTGTCTCTCTCTCTCTGTGTCTCTCTCTCTGTCTCTCTCTCTCTCTTTCTGTCTCTGTCTGTCTGTCTCTCTCTCTCTCTCCCTCCCTCCCTCTCCCTCTCTCTCTGTCTCTCTGTCTCTCTGTCTCTCTCTCTTTCTGTCTCTGTCTGTCTGTCTGTCTGTCTCTCTCTCTCTTTCTCTCTCTCTCTCTCTCTCTCTCTCTCACACACACACACACACACACACACACACACATTTTAAATCCTTGCCTTCCATCTTAGAATCAATATTGTGTATTGGTTCCAAGGCAGAGGAGTAATAAGGATTAAACAATGGGGGTCAAGTGACTTGGCCAGGGTCACACAGCAAGGAAGTGTCTGAGACCAGATTTGAACCCAGGACCTCCTGTCTTTAGGCCTGACTTTCAACCCACTGAGCTACCCAGCTGCCCTCCTCACCCACCTCAAGGGAGAAAATGAGGGCCCACACAGAGCCAGCCTGGCTTCATTGAGAACAGCACGTGCTGGCCAAAGCTCATTTTCCTTTGCACAACAGAATTCCTAAATGGTAAACGAGATGGAGACTCTATGTGGAGTTTGCCCAGATTTCAGGGAGGTATTCAATAAAGTCTCTCATGCTCTTCTTGTAGGAAAGAGGCAGAGATGGGCAATGGACAACGGTGAAGTCAGGGATACTCAGCAGTGGGAAGATGAAGAAAAGTCATTAAGAAGTAGACGTCAGGGGCAGCTGGGTCGCTCAGTGGATTGAGAGTCAGGCCTAGAGATGGGAGGTCCTGGGTTCAAACCTGACCTCAGCCACTTCCCAGCTGTGTGACCCTGGGCAAGTCACTTGACCCCCATGGCCCACCCTTACCACTCTTCCACCAAGGAGCCAATAAATAGAAGTTAAGGGTTAAAAAAAAAAAAAGTAGACGTCAGCCTGGCGATGCCAAGCGTGGTGCCCTGAGGGTCTGTGTGGGACCCTGAGCCGCTGAATGCTTTCTGTTTGTGACTTGGATGGAGACGCAGATGATGGGCTTGTAGATTTGCACACCTGGGAGAAAAGCTAGCACTGTGGGTGACAGTCACAATGCAAAGAGCTCTGATAGACTAGAATACTGGCCTGAATGGAAGAAGATGAAATGTGGGGGGGAACCAATGACAAGTCTTACATTTGGTTCAAAGGTTGTACCTTCCCAAGTACAACATGGGGGAGGCCACGCTTAGAGGTCCACGATGTCTGAGAAGCTTCATGGAGTGCCATCTTAATATACCCCGAGAAGATGACATGGCGGTCAAAGGAGCTCATGGGATCTTGCCATCAGTGGGAAGGGGATGCCTGGAATGATTTCCCCTTTTCTTTTTGTCTTTGGGAATTCCAAGCTCCCTCAAGACTGAATCCGGGGGCCTCTCCTACACGAGACCTTTCTTGATGGACGCCTTCCTCCCCCGCTGGTGACACTTTCCTGCCCATCCTTTGTATCTGCTCACGTCCATGTGTGGACTGTTTCCCCTGGGGAGAACATGAGCTACTCGAAGGGAAAGATTCTTCTGTCCCTGGCACCTGGTCCAGGGCACAGCTCATCACAGGAAACAAATCGAGGCTTGTTCAATTGAACCAGGCTGAACTGACCGAGGACGTAGACGTGGCGTGTCTGCTGTGCCCAGCTCATACCTAGGCACTGCCTTTCGGGAAGAACATATTGAAAGGTAGAGTATCTAGGAGAGAGGGGCCAAGATGGCGGAAGGACATGCTATGTGGCTCTGCTGAAGGCCTGGGGGCTTAGCCTGGAGAAAAGAAGAGATGCAAAGGCTTGGGGGGGTCAAGGTGGCTGAGATGGGTCCTGCTGGATCCCAGGACACAACCAGGAGTAGCAGGGGTGGGAGGGGCCATGGCACAGCCATCAGTTCAGTGTGGGCGTCAAGTCAACTGCCAAATGATTAGCATGGTCCCAAAGGAGAAGGAGATCTCTTGTGAGTTAGTGGCTTCCCCCACGGGGGTCTCTGGGTAAGAACGAGAGGACCATTCGTGAGGGCTGTTTCAGGGCATCTCGGCCCAATACAGTCTGACCTGAAATCTTGGAGATTTGGCGATTCTGCTTCGGGTTCTGCTTGGTTGGTTGACAGAAGCTTGGTAATGACAGAAGCTTCATTTCTCAACTCCCCACTGGCCTTTCCTGATGGGGGCGGGGGTTGCAGAGCCCCCTGGGAAGTTCTCCTTCCTACAGACATTCCCTTGAGCTGTCACAGTGCCTGAAGCGACACCATTAGGTCTTCCCGAAGTTCTCGTAGTAGTTGAGAGTAATCTACCAGCACCACAATCATTATCGGTTCACAATGTGGCTGGAGTGGCGTGACAATCAAAGAGCATTTATTGAGCACCTACTATGTGCCAGGCGCTGGGCTAAGCTCTGAGGACTCAAAGACAGGGAAAAGATAGTCTCTGCTGCTCTCAAGGAGCTCAGAGTCTGATGGCCAGGACCCTTGTAGGGTTGGAGTTCCTCTAGAAATGGAGAGAGCCCTCTCTGGCCGGGCCACCCTGGACAGGTCCTTTCCTCTCCTTTGGGCATCATGTTGCCATGTTGTGTGTCTAGTCCAGGAAAGGTGGTGATGAATTGGGGTGGTCAGTGGAGAAGAGAGAGAGAACAAGGTGGAGGAGGGCCTCGAACCCCTATCCTGTCCTGCATAGTTCCATGGAAGGAAATGGAGATGTTTGTGCCGGAGAAGAGAAGGCTTGGGGTGGGGGTGGAGGGTAACTCCATAGCTGCTGTGTTTGACCATTTGAAGGGCTGTTGAGCCCTGGGGAGAGGGATCGTCCGAACTTGTCCTGCTGGGCCCCAGAAGGCAAAAGGGGGGATGGGGAGAGGTGCAGAAAGGAGGCAAGGAGGTTCAGTCAAGGGGATGCTTGCTAATGATGAAGAGCTGTCTGGGAGGTAAAGGACTCCCCTCTCTGGAGAGCTTCGGGCCAAGGCTGGGGGCTTGTTTGGGTCTGCCTTGGGCTCCATGACCTCCAAGGCAGTGAGGAGACGGGATTCTAGAGGGTCCCTTCTGGCTCAAAGGTTCTAGGGTGTGCAGCCAGCCTGGGGTCCAAGGCTGGGACTTCGGAGGGCAGCAAGAGCCTCTTCTTCTCCATTGCCGTCTCTGGGTTCCCAGCCTGGGTGGGTCTCCAGCTCCTTCCTTTCTGACCCCACCGCCAGGGAAACAGGCCTGATCTGGGGATGGCCCGGGCTCCTTCCCCCATGGCTCTGCCCTACATACAGCAGCTGTCTCCTCTCTCTCCATCTGTGGGGCCCATCCTTGGGAATGCATTTCCCTCTTCTGGGCTCCTTTGCCAACGAGCTCCCTAAACAAAGGCGACAATTAAAGACCATCCCAGCTCCGATTTTTGTCTAATCCGCGTAAAATGGGGAGTGCCTGGGAAGGCATTTTGCCCACGCAATGAAACAACGCGGCGAAATGCCTAAGTGGCCGGTGGAATGGGAAGAACCTCTGGCTTCTGACTGAGCCCCTGTTCTTCCTCCTCACTGCAGGATCTGGGGGGCATCCGGAATGGTATCGAATGAGCACAGCTGTGCTTTTTATCTCCTGTTTAATTTGACAGACACCAAACACCACAAGAAAACCCTGGGCCCAGCTCAGCCTGGGGAGCTTTATCTGGACGGTGAGAAGACTGAGTCCTTCACATTACCAGCTGGAAAGGGGGCTGGATGGAGAGTCAGAGGAACCCATTTCAAATCTTAGCTCTTTGACCTTGGATAAGTCACTGAACCTACCTAGGTCTCAGTTTCCTTACCTGTAAAATGAAGCCATCTAAAGTTCCTTCTAGCTCTAAATCTGGAAGTCTATTTGTTAGACCCTCTGGGCCTCGGTTACCTTCTATGTAAAATGAAGGGATCGGAGGAGATGACTTCTGAGGTCTGTGCCATTCCAGATTTCTGATTTCACTCTCCTATGATACCATGACCTATAAGATAAGGGAGTTATGCCGGATGACCTCTAAGATCTTAGCCTGTCTTAGCTTTCTTTCTTTCTTTTTTTTTTAAACCCTTCACTTCTGTGTATTGGCTCCTTGGTGGAAGAGTGGTCAGGATGGGCCATGGGGGTCAAGTGACTTGCCCAGGGTCACCCAGCTGGGAAGTGTCTGCCATCTTAGCTTTCTCTAGACTCTGAACGACAAGATGGAATGTGTACCAAGCAGTTGCATTAGTGCCTTTGTTCAAGAGGTTCTGTGCTCACCAAGATGGCGGCCCCATTGTAAGAACAATTTTCTCTGTGACCTCTTCAGTGCATGCTGCTCACTCCTTTCCCTTCTTCCCCCTGCAGGCTCAGCCCTGCCTTGGACTGAAAGGGCTCAGGACCTTTAGGCACTAGAAACAGAAGGCAATCGCCCAGCTTCACAGCTACGGATCTCCATTTCCTCCTCTGACCTTGGTCCCTGGTTCTAACCAATCTTTGTGATCAAGCTTTATAGCCTTCCCAAGTTCTTCTAAGAATGCCTTCTTCAGGCCCAGAAGGATTCCCTGGCCCAAGCCTTCTCTTCTTCAGCCCCAATTCCTTCAGTCAGAGGCTGGGATCTATCCCCAACCCCGGGTGGCTTCCCCTAGACATTCTTCAGCTTGCTAAAGTCCTTCCTAGAATATGGTTCAGGGAACTGGACCTGGCCCTCCAGATGCTCCCTTCCCAGAGATTAGGTCAGCAAGACCCTTCCTTGCCACAATCCTGGTTTAGAGGAAGCCTGCCCGGCCCATCTCCCCCACCCCAGGCCCTGGAAGTCGTGCTTGGACATGGTGTGGCAGAACGGGTGATGTCAGTTCATCAAGCAGCTGGTGTGTCCATCTTTTTAGATGAGCTGGAACAACCAACTCTACATGCTTGACCGTAGTGTCATTCGTGTTGCAGGGAGTGTTTTGGGCAGAGCACTAACCCCCCCTTTTATCCAGTAACCCAAAAAGACAGACAGCTGGTCTCCCCCCTCTCTCCCCCATCCTCCACCAAACCCAGCTTATCCTGAAGAATTTTGCAGAAATAACGTGCATTATCCTATTTTACTTTGCCATGCCAAGAGGAAAGTGCCTCCCTCCCGGGCCCACTTCTCTGGGGGCTCGTGGACCTTAATCGTGCTCCTGGCACCAGTCAATAAAGAGTGGCCTCTTATCACCAAGTTCGAGGGACCTCTTGGGAAATACAGAAGTTGGGAAGTGGGCTGGCTCTTGGAGTTGTTCTTCCAGGACCATGGTGGGAACCAGGAGGCCGGGTCCCCAGCCTGGGTCTGACTGGGACTCTGTGTAGCCTAAAGCAAGTCACGGAACTTTTCTGACTCCAGACTTGTATGATGGAAGCAGTGGCCTGTGCCCTCTCAAGCCATGATGGGGATGGATGGAAGGATGGCTGCAAAGACTTGTGGGTCTTTCAGATAAATGAATTGAGCAAAACCACATTTGATAGTCAGAAAGGTTTCATTGGGGGAATAATCTCAGTTGTAGCCAAATGAAGATGATTGTGTAAAAGCACAGAATAGCCTGTGGTGTCCGAATCTCTCCTGTGGAAATGGGGAGCCACTGAGCATCTCTGAGCAAAGCAGTGGTGTGAGCAGAGTGGTACGATTTGGGGATTTTAGGGAATTGCAAGCTTAAAAGGGTTAACAGTGAAACAACAGTAAAAAAGCTAGTGGACCTTGGGGAGGTGGGAAGGACCTTGGGGATCTGAAGGAGCTGGGGCTGTCAGAGAAGTCTAGACCACTCACTGCTGCAATGGGGCTTGGTTCATGCCCAGATGGATCACTGGAGATAGAGGCTCTCTGGTGGGAGATACCAGAGACCTACTTCTAGGGGGAAATAGTCTCACTTGCCCTACCACATGGATGGGGAATAGCCTCTTTCCACTGGCTACATGACCCAAACTGACTGTTCCTTTAAATCTATATGAGGAAGATGCAGTTGTATACTCTCTCTCTCTGTCTGTCTCTGTCTCTATCTCTGTTTCTCTTTGTCTCTGTCTCTGTCTCTTCCTCACTCTCTTCCTTCTCCAGTGGGTTATGGCAAATAGAGGTTAAGAGATTTGCTCAGGTTCACATAGCTAGTAAGTGTACGAGCTGGGACTTGAACTCTGGTCTCCAGGCCTAGTTATGTGCAGCTAATTCCCTTCTACTCCATAGAGCAGTGATGGTGAACCTTTTAGAGACTGAGTGCCCAAACTACAACTCTCACCCCACATGTGTGCCCCCAGCCTTACCCCAAACAGAGGAGGGAGGAAGCTGGGCAGAGGGCCAGGTCATGTGAGAAATGTCCTTAGGTGAGCTTGGTGAGGGGGAAGGGAGCAACCTCTCCGGCATGTGTGCTATAGGTTTGCCAACATAACCCTAGTGCCTGAGCTGGTGACCCCAGGTGTGGCTTGTTCTTGCTGTACTCTTAATTAAAAATTCCAATCAATTGTCTTTTATCAAGCACCTACTACTGTGTGCCAGGCATTGTGCTAAGCTGGGGGAGATACAGTCTCTGCTGCCCTCAAGGAGCTCACAATCTGCTGGGGAAAGCAGAGAGAGCAATCTACATACAAGACAAATGGGAGACGACTAAAAGAGGGAAAGCACTGGAATGAGGAGGACAGGGGTTGTTAAGTGGTTAAATAGAGCAAAGCTGCTGGGGAGCCCCTAAAAGGGCCTGAGCCAATAATGGTAGAGAGGAGAGATTCCTCACCCCAACCTCCCAACCCTCTGAAGGATTCCAGAGAACCGAGGGGTGTATGTTTGGAATTGGGGGGGTGCCATTTAAAAGTTACAAACTTCCTGTGGACATGTGGGAAACTTGCAGCCTACATCCCCCATGATCCAATGGGTTTTCCAGTTTCCGGTTTGGGGCGTGGGGACGTCAGACGTCCCCACGTATAGGGCAGCTTAAATTCGGAGGAGGGCCTAGAGAAGGTCTCTTGGTTACCTGGCTGGCGTAGGAGAGACAGGATGGGCACTAGTGCTAAATTTAAAAGATAGTCAAGCGCAGTCATATATGTATTTTACCAACAAGGCCATGGCTATTAAAATATTAATTTCTCTTATATTATCACTCTTTATCATTTTTAATCGTAACAGGGGAAGGGGCCAAAGGTAGCTTCCCTGGTTCTCTGACGCTGCCTCCTGAAAGGGGATCTTTCCTGTTTCCTCTGTGTGCTTAGGCTTTCTGGCTGTCAGCCTACACCTCTTGGAGAAATCCAGAATTCTGGAGTTCAAAGAGAGAGACCTCGGTGACCCTCCAGTCCAGTCCGTATCTGAGTGAGCCTCCCTCTACCACACCTGCCGGACGAGTGGGGAGGCAACCTTTGTTTGAAGGCCTCCAAGGAGGGGCAGCCAACCCCTCCTCACATAGCCCCGTCCACTTTAGTGCCCATTTAAGTGTTAGGACTTTTTTCCCGACATCAAGTTTACCTTTGTCTGTTTGCAACTTCTGCCTGTGTTCTCCTTCCCTCACTTAATAAATGCTAGGAGGGGCAATAGATAGGGCACCTGGCCAGGAGTTCAAATCCAGCTCAGACACTTACTGGCTGTGTGACCTTGGGCAAGTCACTTAACCCTATTGGCCTCAGTTTCCTCATCTGTCACATGAGCTGGAGAAGGAAACGGCAAACCATGTTAGTGTCTCTGCTTAAAAAAAAAAAAATAGAAATGGAGTCCCGAAGAGTCAGAAAAATGACTGAACAAGTGTTTGAAACAGTTATTGGGTCGCCCCTGGGCCTCCTCTTCACCAGATTAACTATCTCTAGTTCCTCCAAGTGACCATCCTAAGGCACTCATTCAAGGTCCTCTCCTATGGCTCAGATTCAAGGAATTTAAGATTCCCTCTCGGGACACGCGAGGCTTGTGGATAACCTTCGCCGCCTTTGCCACCCAGAAGAGAACGTCCTTGGGGCTCGCTGGGGTCCGAGCAGGGCAGAGGAGATCCCGGTGCTCTCCATCTCCTCCTACCACGTCCACTGTTTTAGCTCTTCTCCCAGGCTGGGCTCGGAGAGAGTTCACGGCCCACAAACAGACACCCCCGTGTCTCTGCCACGGACCCTCCTCCCTCAGGATGCCCTCGGGAGATCCTCCTCCTAGTCGGTCTTGCTCTGGCCCTTGTCCTGCGAGGTCTTGTTTTATAGAGAAGAAACCCAGAGCTGAGAGAGAGGAAGTGGCTGGCCTCGGCTCTCACGGCCGGGAAGGGACGGAGGCAGGATTCGAACTTGTCTTCTCCGACTCCTGGCACAATGCTCTCTCCATTGCACTAACTGCCTCCTTTCTTGAAGCCAAATAGATGAGGAAAGCGAGGCTGACCCTCGTCTCTGACCTCTATGGCCCCCTCATTCCCTGGCCCCCCGCCCCCACCATTCTCTCTCCCGGGGCAGTGCAGTGGGGACACCCTCGGCGAGGCTGGGAAGATGGAATGGGCTTCATTAACTGCTAAGACTTTGGTCCCTGAGCACAGAAATGGTTTTTCTTTTTTGCGTATTGATGGCCCGACTCTGTTTCCCCAAGGAAAACTTGCCCATGGCCTAGTTTTGCAGAAACAATGGGTGGAAATCCATATTAATGATCCAAGAGTAATCAGTTGGCTGGCACCTTTTGTCTGCTGGGCATGGAGGACCCCCGCGATCAGCCTCCGCGGCTGGTCCTCTGGGGCTTTGGCCTAATTTGCAGGGACAGGTTTTTGTCATCATCCCTGAATGGAGTGACCCAATGTGACAGGCCCACATCCTTCTTTACGCATCGAGGTCCAAGACTGTTTCTTCTAATGAGGTGGCGGCCACAGCGGCCTTTGAGACAGCCCGGGTCGAGGAAGGGCGACGGCCGGGAACATGCAATTATGTGCTAATAAGGAATGAATTTATTGATTAGATCAATGTGCGGTCACGGAGGGCGGCCCTCCCGCACGTGCTCGGGGCCACCCACACACAACCGCTGAGCGTCTGCCCGCTCCGCAGACCCCTTCTGGGTTTTCTCTGAAGAATCCGGGCTGCTGCCCGAGATCCGGTTTTAGGGTTCGCCAAGGGTGGGGGAGCCAACACTCCCTGCCCCCCTCCGAGCAGAAGCCAGACCTTGCTCCCGTGTGAAGAGATTTTAGAATGACGCCAGACCCACACGCAGGAACTAAAATGGAGGCCCGGAGGATTTACCTGGCGAACCCGGGCTGCCCAGCACCCGGGATGATGGCCAGAGGGTAGCCAGGGGGCTTGAACGAGTCCCATAATACCTCGGGCCCCTGTGGCTCTGGGTGCCCACTCAACCTCCACAAGCCGGGCAGGGAAGGAGGACTTGGGCCACAGAGCTCTGGCTCAGGGGGGTCAAAGGGAAGCTTCTTGTATCTGAGCTTGGGCTGAGGAGCTCCCAAGGGTGCCCTGTGCCAGCCACAGGAGGCAGAATGTTGTCAGGGGCGGATGGCTGGCCTTGAAGCTGGGGAGGGCCTGGATGCCACTTCCTTCTGCCACGCAGCCCCCTTCAAACTCCGAGCCTCGGCTTCTACTTCTGAAGCGGCCAGGCCGGGGCAGGAAACGGACTCAGGAAGGCTGGGCGGCCAGTCTCTGACCCGCCGGCTCCGTTTCTGGAGAGCTCGATGTGTTCCTTCAGCGCAGAATCGATGAACTGTAAAACGGAGTCCCTCGTGCCAGGAGAGCCACTCTTGTAAGGCTGTTCTGGGGAATCCGAGAGATCAGGAACAAAGGAAAGTGGAACCCTGGGCTGAGCTTCCACACTTGGGAAGAGACCTTTCCTTTTGGTAAGGCTACCGTGGGATGCTGCAAAATGTCCACCTGCCCTGTCGCTTACGGGCTCTCATACTGAATAAGCGACTTAATTTCTCTCCATTTCAATGTCCTCATCCATAGAATAAAGGGGCCATTTTGGTTGACACCGGGGTTCCTTCTTCTGAACTCTAAATCCAGAAGCTGCTCTCCTTCCTCAATCAGTCTTAGTCATCCTTTACTAAAAAAAAAAAAAAATCCTTACCTCCATGTTGTTGTTGTTGTTGTTGTTGTTGTTGTTGTTGTTGTTGTTGTTGTTTAAACCCCTTATCTTCTGTCTTGGAGTCAATACTATGCATTGGTTCCAAGGTAGAAGAACAGGAAGGGTGGGCAATGGAGGTTAAGTGACTTGCCCAGGGTCACCCAGCTTAGGAAGTGTCAGAAGCCAGATTTGAATTCAGGACCTCCCAACTCCAGAACTGGCTTTCCATCCACTGAGCCACCCATCCTTTATTTTTGAAGAAGCCCTAAAAAATGAAGAAGGGGGCAGCTGGGTAGCTCAGTGGAGTGAGAGTCAGGCCTAGAGACGGGAGGTCCTAGGTTCAAACCCGGCCTCAGCCACTTCCCAGCTGTGTGACCCTGGGCAAGTCACTTGACCCCCATTGCCCACCCTTACCAATCTTCCACCTATGAGACAATACACCGAAGTACAAGGGTTTAAAAAAAAAATGAAGGAGTGATGATTCGCTCATGAATTGAGTTTAAATGAGAAAGAATCAGGCAAATTCATTGGTCTCGCTTTCTTTTCCAAAGTCATTGAAGTCCAGTGGTGAGGCAAAAGCCAACGTGGCTGGTTGTATGGCAAAGAATTCTGAGCTTTAAGGGCAGCCACATGGGGTATGCACACATATGTAGCTGACCCCTGCATAGTATTTTACACATACCTGATAGGGGATCTGAGGCAAGAAGGAGAAGGATGATGCTGGGTTTGTTGCCCAGAAACTTGTCAGCAAGGAGGAGGAGGGGGAAAAGATTGACACCCACCTTCAGGTCCCCTCAGTGATACTTCTTGATAGGGGGTAGGCAGCTAATGGGTACCAGAATAGATAGTCACTGGAGTCGGGAAGATTCATCCTCCTGAGCTCAAATCCAGCTTCAGACACTTACTAACTTGGTGACCCTGTTCAAGTCACTGCTGACCTCAGTTTCCTCATCTGTAAAATGAGCTGGAGTAGGAAATGGCAAACCAGTACCTTTGCTGAGAAAACCCCGAATGGGATCATGAAGAGTTTAGACATCACTGAAAAACAGTTAAACAACAACAGAAGGTCGACCCTGACCTTGGGGAACTTGTCCTGATCTCCCCCAAGATTTTCCTAATTGGAGAACCAGGTGAGACAGACTAGAACCAAGCCATTAAAAGATTTCAATTCTACAGGGGGGGACCCAAAAGAGGGAACCAAGGACCTGCTTTGCTCTCCAGCAGTGGGGAAAGGGTGGGTTTCGGAAACAAGACTTTAAACCAAGTTAGCTTCTAGCACAGAAAGCCTTCCTAGAAGGTCAGGGAATCTCACAGGCCTCTGAGGCAGCCCATCACAGATACACCCACAGGGTATCAGCCACCCTTTATAAATATGAATATGGCCTATAGCCATGCATATAGAGGATTTGTCATCATAAAATTGACATTCCTCATCTAACATCAATATTTCAGCACACACATGAGGATTATTTATGGAGCTACGAACTTGTTTGTCATTTATTTTGTTTTTCCATTTATATTTCATTTATTTGATTTTCCCCCAGTAATATTTTATTACAATTTCATTTATTTATTTATTACATTTATTCATTACATTATTACCTTATATTACATATTATACATATTATATTTTATATTATATTCATTTTATTTATTTATTTGTTACAATTACAGTCAACAATTACATGTAGAAGCAATTTTAGACATTGTTTTCTGACATTTTAGGACCCAAATTCCTCTTGCTCCCTCCTCCCTTTGCTACCCTCCTTGAGACAGCAAATAATCTGATGTAGGTTATACATGTGCTAACATGTAATACATGCTTCCATATTTGTCTTGTGGTGGAAGAAAACAGACATCATCCATTTGAGAAAAAACTCACGAAGGAGCTAAAGTGAAGAATGGTCTGCTTCAATCTGCATTCAGACTCCGGTCCACAGTTCCTTCTATGGGAATAGCCAGCATTTTTCACCCTGATTCTCTTTGAGTTGTCTTGGACCCTTGCATTGTTGGTAGGTAAGCCATTCACAGTTGATTATCATCCTTTATAGCTATTGCTGTATACAATGTTCTGGTTCTGCTCACTGCACTTTGCATTAGTTCCTAGAAGTCTTTCCAGGCTTTTTGGGGATCATACTAGTCATCATTTCTTATGGCACAATAGTATTCCATGGCAGCCATATCCCATGACTTATTCAGCCATTCCCCGGTTGGTGGTCATCCTCTCAGTTTCTAATTCGTTGTCACCACAGAGTGCAGCTATGAATATTTTTGTACAAATAGGTCTTTCCTCTCATCTTTGATCTCTTTGAGATACAGTCCAGGCAGAGGCATCTCTGGGCCAAAGGTTATACACAGTTTTATGGCCTTTGGAGCATTGTTCTAGATTGCTCTCCAGAACGATTGTTTCAGTTCACAACTCCACCAACAATGTATTAGTGTCCCTATTTTTCCGCAATCTCTCCAATATCTGGCATTTTCCTTTTCTGTCATATTAACAATCTGAGAGGTTTGAGGAGGTGTCTCAGAGTTGTTTTAATTTGCATTTCTCTAATAAACAGTGATTTGAAATGTTATTTTTTCACCATGACTAGATATCTTCGATTTCTTCATCTAAAAACTCCATTTGGATCTTTTGTGTGTTGTTCATTTGAAAGAAAATGTATGTTACATTTAGTGTCATAGTAACAACATTCCCAGCTTGACTCTGCCCCTTTCTGACCTTTTTTCTCTAGTGGACTTGAAAGGTTTTTTGGGTCTCCTCTTCTTTTCCCTTCTTATTTTTAATCCCTTACCTTTCATCTTAGAATCAATACTAAATATTGGTTCCAAGGCAAAAGAGCAGTCAAGGCTAGACAGAAAGGGTTAAGCAACTTACCCAGGGTCACACAGCTAGGAAGCATCTGAGCCAAGATTTGAACCCAGAACCTCCCATCTCTAGGCATGGCTTTCTATCCACAGAGCCACCTAGCTGCCCCCAAGACTTTTTCTTTTTAAAATCTCCACTGTTAGCCACTTAGAAGCAGCTTAGCAGAGGACATAGGGAGCTGTCCTTAAAACCAAGAGGTCATGGATTCCAGTCACCTCTGCTCTAGACAATTCTGTGATGCTCTAATTTGGAGAGAAGAGGCTGATCTACATCCACTCAGATGCTCTCACTATCAATGAAATCCCAGGTCTGCTTGCTAATTCAAATCAAGTCCAAAAGTACTTATTAAATGCCTGCTGTGTGCCTGGCACTCTTTTAAGCACTGGGGACATACAAACAGAAACCAGTTCCATTCACAACACAATGAACATGGAAACATGCATAATATGTGTTAAAGAAATGTGTGTTGAGAGGAAGATATAGATGTATAATGATGGTAATGATGTGTATCTGCCTATGACCTCCTCAGCTGCAGTTGGTGGGAGGAACACCTACTCTTATCACCCTGGCCACTGCTATAAGTGATCCCCTTCTCTCTAACAGGTTTGGTTGATAACCTGTTAGAAATTCCTTTAACAGCTGCCCAAGTAAGGACCCTTGAGAGGTTAGATAGATGGGTAACCTTTCCAGGCCCAACCTGGGGTTGGATAGATCAGGCTATTGATCAGCTTTGGATAATGTTCAGGATCTGACTGCGTTTGACTCCCTTTCCAAGGGCTGTGATAGAAAGACCACTCAGGAAGGTACTTGTTATTGAACACTCTTTTATCTATAAGTAGGGAAAAGATAACAAAGTCAAGGATTGGGGATTGGAAACCCTATTGATCTATTATCTATTGGACTAATTAATAATCAGAATTAGAGGCTACTGATCTGGTGGAAGCTTGAGATTTCATCTCTCCCTCTATCTCTGGCTGGACCTGGCCACAGCCAAGCCAATAGGGAAGGCTATTGCTGTAGATGTATTGATAGTCTTAATTCTCTCAGCTTTCTCATTACTAGTGTTGATGGTTCACTAGCTCTCACAGTCTATTTCTCACAGGAAATAGATTCAGGTTTATTCCTACCCTCTTCTTCTTCAACCTCCCCACCACCCTTCAGCCAGCCACTCACTGCCCAGATAGAATCACTGAGGTTTGCAGAGATCTGTGATCAACAGTTCTCAGCCTCTGAGTCCAGAGACCTCCTTCAATGTAGCTGTCAGGGGTATATATAGGGTGGGGCCAAACGACTTTTGCCCCTGGCTCACGGCACCTGGGAACATTCCAGGCTCTCAACTGCCATCCCTGTCAGTCAAGGTGGCATCCAACTCTTCCCAGATTATTGAATATAACATATGATAATATGTGTATAAGTTATATCACATTACCTGCCTTCTTGGGGAGGAGGAAAGAGTGGGAAGGAGGGAGAGAAGAACATGGATTGCAAAGTGGCAGAAAATAAATATTAAAAATTGTGTTGACATATAATCTGGGAAAAATTCAATTAAAAAAAAGTTTAAAACCCTTACCTTCTGTCTTAGAATCAATACTGGGTTTTGGTTCCAAGGCAGAAGAGTGGTAAGGGCTAGGCAATGGGGGTGAAGGGACTTGCCCAGGGTCACCCAGCGAGGTAGGAAGTGTCTGAGGCCACATTTGAACCTAGGAACTCCCGTCTGATTCTCAATCCACTGAGCCATCCAGCTGCCCCCAAAAAGTCAATTAAAAAAAACAACAATTCCAATTCCCAAAGAGCAGAGACTATAGAAACAAAATCTATACAGGATAAATTGTACATAAACTCAGGGCAGCATTAAGGAGAATTGGGAAAGCATTCATACTGAAGGTGGGATTTGAGCTAGCACCTGAAGGAAGCCAGGAGATGGAGGTGAAGAGGGAGAATGTCCTAGGCATGGGGGACAACGAGGGACAACGCTCAGAGTCTGGAGATGGGTGTCTTGTTTCAGGAAGAAGGAGCTGCTGCTGTCTCAAGATCAAAGAGTCCATGTCAGGGGTAGAAGGTATAATGAGACTCAGAGTAAGAAAGGGCCAGGACAAATATGGATGACCTGAAGAAAGTCAAACAGAAGATTTCACATTTGGACCTGGGGGTGATAGGGAACCTTTGAACATACTGAATGGAGAGGGGAAAGGGGTATTTGAGATGATCAGATCTATGCTTTAGGAAGATCAATTTGACAGCTCGTTTGTGGATGGGTTGAAGTGGGGAGACTCTTGAGACAGAAAGACCAGCCAATAGGCCATGGCAGCAGTCCAAGTGTGAGTTAATGGGGGAGGAGAGAAAGGGGCTATACACTAGAGATGTTATGAAGGGAGAATCGACAGGTCTTAGCAACAGTCCTATCTGGGCATGCAAGTCCTATGGAAAAGGGATCGGCCATCCCTACCACCTGCCATCTGCTCACTACCCACAGCTGGAATATCTAGATATCCTGAAGGCGAGCTAGAAAGGGTAAGTGCCAGGTAGGTCAAACCCTACCTTCCTTCTCACCCCACCTTGACCACCACCTCCCAATGGAATCTGATGGAGCCAACCCAGGCCCCTGAACTGAAGATCCTTGGGAAGAGGCAAGCTTCCGCCCCAGGGCCTTCAGTCATCCTTCTAGGAAGCAACCTGTGTGGAGACACAGCCTGGGGACTTACTTCTCCTTCAGAGAGGAGAGCCCTAGGGACTGGCACTGCCAAAAGGAAAGTTCTCCACCCAAAGTCCTAGTTCCTGCCAAGTGGTTCAGCACCAGAAAGGGCAGCATCTCATTGATGGGAAATAAAGGGGCTATCTGGTCTTACGCTTTGCTGCTGCTCCCTAAGGACCACTGGCAGCTGGAACCTTCTGTGTACTATCTCCTGCCTTAGCAAGGGAGCTCCCTGAAAGCAGGGGCTGTCCTATATTTCAGTTTGCAACCCCAACACAGCACAGTGCTTGGCAGATAGTAAATGCTTAATAAATGCTCCATTCCTTCATCCATGTTGGGGAGAGGGCGTGGTGGGAGCGTGAGGAACTGAGGGTGACACCTAGGGTGGGAGCCTGGGTGGCTAGAAGGATGGTGGTACCCCCAGTAGTAAGTAATAGGGAAGCTAGGAAGAGGGCAAGGCTTGAGGGTTCAGACTGAGAGATGGGTTGAGTTCCAGATGACTATGGGACAATCAATTCTAGGTCCCATAAGCAGATGGAGGGTAAGTGGAATCATCGACATAGAGATGGTAACTGAATCCACGGGAGCTGATGAGATCACCAAGAGGGAGGAAGAAGAGGGCTTTGGACAGAGCCTTAGGGAACATTCAGTTAGTGATGAAGACCCAGCAAAGAAGATTGAGAAGAGTAGTCAGGAGACTAGGTGGCTTAACAGCTTGAGACCCAGGCTCAGTGGTGGGAGGTCTTGGGTTCAAAGCTGGCCTCAGATGCTTCCTAGCTGTGTGATCCTGGGCAAGCCTAGCCCTTACCACTCCTCTGCCTTAGAACCAATGCTAAGCCAGAAGGTAAAGGTTACAAGACAAACAACTAGTCATCTGGGTAGGGGAATATCCCGTAGATTCAAGAGAGAATCAAAAGGAACTGAATGATGGACAGTAGCAAAGGCTTCAGGGAGGTCTACAAGATTGAAAGGGTTGAGGAAGAGACATCAGATCTGGTGATTCCAACACCATTGAGGCCTTTGGGGAAAACCATTTCTGAAGAAAGATGAAATTGGAAGGCAGACTGTAGAGAGTTAAGAGGAGCAGAAGAGGGGCAGCTGGTTAGCTTAGTGGATTGAGAGTCAGGCCTAGAGATGGGAGGTCCTGGGTTCAAATCCAGCCTCAGACACTTCCCAGCTGTGTGACCCTGGGCAAGTCACTTGGCCCCCATTGCCCACCCTTACCACTCTTCCACCAAGGAGCCAATTCACAGAAGTTAAAGGTTAAAAAAAAAAAAAGAGGAGCAGAAGAGGAAAGGAATGGAAGGATTGGTCATGGACTCAGCCTTCTTAGAGTGTTGAGCCGCAAAAAGGAGGAGAGGTGTGGGATGGCAGCTAGTGGGCATGAAGGGCTCAAATGAGGCTTCTTTTGAAGATGGAGAGACATGGGAGTATACATAGGTAGGAGGGGCTAGAAAATAGGGAGAGACTGAAGACTAGCGAGGGAGGGTGGATGATAGCGAAGGCCATCTCTCTCCTCTAAATAGCCTCCATTTCCAACTGCCCCCTGACCCTGACTTTCTCCCCCGTCCCCACAGAAGCTGTCCCTTGTAACCAACAAGTCGAGTCAAGCAAGTCCAATCCCCACATGAACTTTGTCTAAAAACATCCACCTCCTTCTGCGCCTCCTGCCCGTCACCTCTCTGCCCAGAGGTGGGAGGCACGCTTCGCCCTCAGGCCACTGCAGTCAGTCTTGGGCACGGTGGTGCCTGGAGCTCTGGAGCTTTTCCAAAGTGAGTTTCCGTTTCTATCGTCGCAGTCATAGCATACATTATTCTCCTGATTCTGCACGCTTCCCTTAGCATCAGCCCGCGCTGGTCTTCCAACAGCCACGGAGGTGGCTGAAGCAGGTATTGTGGAGCGCCTACGGCCTGGTCAGACACGGAAGACCCCGAAGTCATCCTCTGCAAGACTTTTGTCTTGCCACCGGACTTCAGTGCTTTTGGAAGAGAGAGACACTTTGTGCCACTCTGCTTCCCTGAAGTCTAGTTTATCCACACGAAGACATTGCCCTGGAGCAGCACTGCTCAGCCTCAAAGCGAAGGACAAAGGACAGATCTATAACAATTAAAAATAATAAAGGCTGCTATAAATATAAAAATTAGTATTTTAATTAAAGCCATGCTGATAGATAAAGTTATTAGACCACACGCTTGTAAGAATTCAAAACCGCTGCCCTCGCCATTATTACCTCCCGTCTCTTCCTGAGTCTGCTGGCCAAGAGGGCCACTCCCTCCTAACCCAGGAGATTTAAACTGTTCTCTGCATGGAGACATAGGCGTCCCCACGGCCAAAGAACCGGAACCAGAAACCCGTTGGACCATGGGAAATGTAGTTTGATAATTTCCACGTGTCCATAGAAAATACATATATATACTTAAAGATGGCATCTCCCAAATTTCATTTTTACAGATCTTCCTGGGTTCCTCTGCGGCCGTTTCTCATTTCTCAGCTTGTGATGATATTCCGCTCCAGTCGGAGACCAGAACTGGGTCAGCCATTCCCGGACAGAGAGGCGCCCCATTATATTCCAGTTCCTTTCTATGACGAAAAGTCGCTTTCAGAATTTGTATCCACGTGGTTCGTTTTCCCCATCTTTGATATCTTGAGACTGTTGCCCTATCGGGGTGTTTCTGAGTCAAAGAGTGGTTGGTTTATTTACTGCCGGTGGTCTAGTTCCACATTGCTTTTCCAGTGGCCGGACCCATCTGTGGTTCCACAACAATGCATTAACACGCCCAGGTGCCCACACGCCTCCTCGTTACCAGTCGTAACCCATCATCGTTACCGGTTTGGGCCATCTTTGCCAATCTGACGGGCACACGTTAAAACCTCAAGTCATCTTGAGTTGTAGCCCTCCAGCAAGGGGCCACCTGCTCTCTCCCAAGACCCCCAATCCCTTTTTGGACTAGTGCTAATAGAAAGGGCCACGGTGTTCCACGTTCCGTTCTCTGCTGCTAAGCAGAACATGGCTCATTCTCTTTCATAATGCCATTATAAGTTCCCGTGCCTTCTCGTCAAACACCCTCCATTCCCTTTGTTTCTCCTTGTTGGGCACTGGGTCCATTTCCCACATTTTCTAAGGGGAGGCTCCAGTTTATCTCCAGAGATGAAACATGGCCCGGAAGATAAAATAAAAGACAAAATACAAACACTTCCCAGCTGGGTGACCCTGGGCAAGTCACTTGACCCCCATTGCCTACCCTTACCAATCTTCTACCTAGGAGCCAATACACAGAAGTTAAGGGTTTAAAAAAAAAAAAAAGAAGAAGAAGAAGAAAAGACAAAACAGCTCCAATGGCCACGTGAACTCCTGGATGAGTTTTGGAAGGTAAACAGATAGCGGGTCGTTCGTGCCTGCCCATCCTGTGTCACGTTTGTCCGTGTTCTTCCAGAATTTCATACAGAAGGTCCAGGCAATGTGCTGGAGGCTTTGCGATGTTCTCTTGACATCCTGGGAATAACCCCCCCCCCCCCCCCGGAGCGCACCGTCTGTCTCTCTGTTATGCGACTAGCTCTTCTTTCCCCACCACGTATGTCTGATAACAGCCTTCGCACCACTGTTGGGTGAGATTCCTCTTTCTATAATAAAGGCTTGCCACGTGGTCCCACCCACCAAGCACTCGTCTGTCGTTGCCCTCTGGGGGGCTTCTACTGAAATCCTTTGAAGACTGTCACGTTCCATGAGTTGCTGTCACACAGGTAGCATCATCTGAAAAAGGCTGGCATTTAAGAGCTGGATCTTTGGTCCAGGGAGAAGCTCTGAACTTTCCCCGAGGCTGTCCTTCTCCTCCCGTTCCATTCTGGGCCCAGTTCACTTTCCGCTGGCCATGGCTGCCCAAGATGAGTGTCCTGATGGATGACGGCCCATCCAGCTTCCTAGCACGGCCTGACCGTCAGGCATTCTTTAGCCCCTCGCGTTTTCCTGCGTGGAAGTTGGACTAAACTCTTTGGAGTGACTTTGGCTCTCCTCTAGACGACTCTGCCAGATTCCACCAAGTTTATCACGTCGACAAATTAAATTTCACAAATACTTATCAATGCAGTCGCTTTTCTTCCTAAGACACCCGGCTTGTTGCTGGAGACATGAGGATGGAAATGAAGACTCCTGAAAGCTGAAATCGGACTTTGGGATCATCACACCCAGGTAACAGAATATTCCTTGATTAAAATATAATTCTGGGTAGAGAAGGAAGAAGAGAGGGAAAAAAGTGCTTTTAGAAATATTTGAAGGGGGTTGCTAGGTAGCTCAATGGATGGAGATCCAGGCCCAGAGGCTGGACATCCTGGGTTCAAATCTGGCCTCAGACACTTCCTAGCTATGTGTGACCCTGGGCAAGTCACTTTACCCCCATTGCCTAGCCCTTACCACTCTTCTGCCTTGGAAACAATATCCAGTATTGATTCTAAGACAGAAGGTGAGGGTTTAAAAAAAATATTTGAAGAGGAAAAGAACGCATAACTATTTCGAGGGTGAGGCAATCAAGGAAGGATTGATAGAAGAGATGGCATTTGAGCCAGGCCTTGAATGAAGAATAAGGACTCTGAAAAGCAGAGATTAGGTAGAAATGCATTCTAATCTAGGTAGAGAGCTTATTCAAATGTACAGAGGTGGGAAACACAGCAAATTCAAGATAGAGCCAGCAATCTAGTTAGGTTATCATGTGGAGGGTACCAAAGGAGATGAAATGAGATAAAACCAGAGATGCAGACTAGAGCCAGACTGTAGAAAGCTTTCATTGCTCAACTGAGGAGTCTGTAGTTTACCTTGTGGGTAATAGGGAGTCATGGAAAGTCTTTAAGGAGCCGTGTGAAATGGTTAGATCTGAGCCTTAGGATGATAATTTTGGCAGTTGTGGTGGAAGATGAATTAGAAAGAGAGAAAAATGGAGGCAGGAGATCAGCCAGGAGGCTATCGTAGTGGTCTAGGTGAGAAACGGTGCATCCCCGACCTAAGAGGGAGGGATGTAAAAGATATCGATACTGAAGAGGTAGAATCAATAAGACTTGGAACTAATTAACTGGATGGAGGTTGGACCTCCTTAGAAGAAGGGTAGGTTTTATTTTTTTAACCCTTAACTTCTGTGTATTGGCTCCTTGGTAGAAGAGTGGTAAGGGTGGGCAATGGGGGTCAAGTGACTTGTCCAGGGTCACACAGCTGGGAAGTGTCTGAGGCCGAATTTGAACCTAGAACCTCCCACCTCTAGGCCTGACTCTCAATCCGCTAAGCTACCCAGCTGTCCCAGAAGGGTAGTTTTTTGGGGAAATACAAAGTTCTGTTTTGGACAAATAGAGTCTGACAGGCCGATGGGGCATTGAGGTGACAATTAGAAATTTGAGAGTCCATGAAAGGGACTGGGACTAGAGCTATAGATCTGGGAGTCATCTGGGTAGAGGTAATCCTTAACTCCTTGATCAAGACACCAAAAAAAAACCCCAATGTTGAGAAGCAAGAGAAGGGTCCCAGCTCAGAGCTTTGGGGGACACTCATGCAGCGGGAGCAGGAGAAAGATGATGACCCAGCACATGGGATCTCATCACGAGAGAGCCACGTGGAGTGATCAGCAATATCAGAGCCTGTTAGAGTTCAGGGAGGATGAGAACTGAGCAAGGACCATTAGATAGCAATCACTGATGACCTTTCTGAGGGGAGATTCACTAGAACGTTGTGGTCAAAACCAGTTGGGGAGTGCCTGAGAAGTGGATGGCAGAGAATGAAGACTGCAAGGGCCCTGGAGACTCCTCTTACTTGGAATCTGTCTGTAAAAGGGAGGGATGATGGAGAGTTTGAAGGGAAGGCATGGTCAGAGTGGAGGTCTTTAAAGATTCATAATGACCCTCTAGAGCAGTGATTCCCAAAGTGGGCGCCACCGCCCCCTGGTGGGTGCTGCAGTGATCCAGGGAGCGGTGATGGCCAGAGGTACAGTTATCTTTCCTACTAATTGCTATTAAATATTTTTTAAATTCATTTCCAGGGGGCTGAGGAATAGTTTTTCTGGAAAGGGGGCAGGAGGCCAAAAACGTTTGGGAACCCCTGCTCTAGAGTGTGAGTATAGACAGTGGGGGAAGGCTACCAGGAGACTGAGAGGGCCAGATGGGAGACGAGAGTGAAAGAGGGAATGACTGCTAAGCATATACTTGAATGAGATGGGGGTGGGGGAGAGGAAATGGCATCAATGACCCAAGGAGAAGGGTCAGCCTCAGCAAGGAGAAAGGCTATTCGGGCTGCAGCAAATATAAGAGATAGACTCTGCTCTGTAAAAGGAGAGACATGTGATACTTTACCACACATCAATCAATCCACATCGATTAAGCACCTGCTGTATGCTAGGCTCGTTGCTAGATCCTGGGCACACAAAATCAGAAGGGAAACAGCCCCCATCCTCAGATGGCTTCTACCCATTTGGGGGTAAATGACACATACATGGAGCAGTAAAGGCAAGATATACACGACATTAAATTGTAAAGTAATTCCAGGGAGAACCGGAGAAATCAAGAAAGTCTTCCTGTAGGAGATGTTCTAGAAGGGAGTTATGGGTTCTAAGAAATGAAGGTAAGTGGGAGAAGGGTCAGGGTATGGGCAAAGCCTGGGCAGAGGTTCACAGTCAAGAGATGGGGAGATCTTCCACAGGGAAGAGAAGGTTGGCATGTTAGGCTTGAGCATGAGGGTACATAAGGAAGAACCATAAGAAATCAACCCAGCAAGGTAAGTTGAAAGCAGATTACGAAAGGCTTTAAATAGCAAGTAGAGAAGCACCAGGGAGCCACCAACACTTCCTGGAGACTGTGGTGATGTGGTTGTATTTAGGCTGTATTTGGTGATGTGCCTGTAAGCGTGGAACCATAGGCTCTCTGGAAACGACAATGATGAATGTTTGCACAAGACCATTTCAAGTTTATCTGCATTGTTACCATTTCCTCCATAACTTTCTGGAGTCTAGACCATGGACCAAACAACAAACCAAGTCCTGATGTGTAACATTTGCTGCCTTTCTGAGTGTAAATGCTCACACTGAAAATTTAACTATCAGCTCCAGTAAGACAGTTTGCCCTGGTTTCAGCACAAAGCTGGCCAGACCTGAGATTGAGAAATATCAATATGGCAGCTGTGGGGTTGGGGGGGGGTGGGGCAGGGGATGATTGGGATGGAGAAGAAGCCTGAGGCAGGCAGACCAATCAGGAGACTTTTGAAGTAGTTCAGGTGAGAGTGGATGTTTTGCGGAGGTGATGGATGCAAAGGGCTGTTGGGGACATAGAATGATCAAGACTTATGGAGCTAATTGGACAGTGGTGCAGAGCTGAAGATGACTGGGAAATGGCCATATCCTTGGCAGAGCTAGGGAAGGATAGAAAAGACATGACTTTAAGGGGAAATATGGGATCTGTTGTTTTTTTTTAACCCTGTACCTTCTGTGTATTGGCTCCTAGGCGGAAGAGTGGTAAGGGTGGGCCATGGGGGTCAAGTGACTTGCCCAGGATCACACAGCTGGGAAGTGTCTGAGGCTGGATTTGAACCTAGGACCTCCCGTCTCTAGGCCTGGCTCTCCATCCACTGAGCCACCCAGCTGCCCCTGGGATCTGTTTTAAACATAATGAAGGTAAGATGCCTACAGGATTTCTAGGTGAAGATGTCCAGGAAATCATTAGGCAGGTGGGACTGGAGTTTGGAAGAGAGATGAGGACAGCTACTTGAGAGCTTGAGGTTTGAGAATCTTCTTTTTAAACTGGTACCTTCTGTCTTAGAACCAATACTGGGTACTGGTTCTAAGACAGAAGAGCAGTAAGGGCTAGGCAGTGAAGGGTTGAATGACTTGCCCAAGGTTACACAACTGGGTCATGTCTGAGGTCAGACTTGAACCCAGGACCTCCCCCTCTCTAGGTCTGGCTCCCAATCCACGAAGCCACCTAGCCACCCCCCAGAATCATCATTATCAAGATGGTACTTGATCTTATGGGAGTCGATGAGATCACCAAGGGAGAGAAGAAAATCCAGGGCAGAGTCGTGGCATACTCCATTCATAAAGGGTTTCGTGCCAATGGTGGTCCAGAAAAGGAGGCTGAGAAGGAATGGTCCAACAGGAAGGAAGAGTATCAGAAGAGAGCAGGGCAGAGAGATTATGCAGAAGCAGAAGGTTAGTTTATAACCTCAAAGGCTTCACTGAGGCCATCAGAAGGAGGACTGAGAAGAAGCTGCTGGAGACGAAGGCAGCCAGAAAAATGAGAGGACCAGATCAATGGAAGGAAATCCAGAAAAACAAGAAAATGGGTATATTTAGCCTGAACAAGGAAACACTTGGGAGAGAGGGGAGGGGGTGATGTCTGTATTCAAAAATTCGAAGGTCTGTCTTTGCAGAAAGGATTAGATTTCTTTTGCTTGATCCCTGGGGGTAAAATTAGGAGCAATGGGGGCAAGCCTTAAAGAGGAAGGTTTAAACCCAACTATATTCCAGTCACTATGCTAAACTCTGGGAATATAATTTAAAAAAGGAAAGACAGCTCCTGCCCTCGAGGAGCTCGCTGTCTAAAAGGTGAGTAACTTGCGAAAAGAGAAAGCCAAGGTGTGTGTGGGGGGGGGGGGGGGGGTTCAGCGGGGAACAGGGCTCCAACAGGTACCTGAGTTGAGGGTAACTTGTTCCATGAGGTCGAACTTAGGCAGGGCTACAGATACTGAAGGGAGAGAGCAGAGTCCAGTTTCTGCCCTCCATAAGAGAAGGCATTGGGAGGAGTTTGGCGCTCCAGTCCAGTCCTCCAATCCGAAGGAAGAGGAGGCTGAGGGAGCTGGTGTCAATCAAGGTCTGAGTAAGGAGCATGTCAGGAAAAACATCTTACCATTCAAAGGTAGCTGAAAGGCAGGGAATAGGCTGTCTGAGAGCGTGGCTTCTCCTCACCAGAGACCTCGGCTCTCTGACTTCTCTATTCTTTCCTGAAATGCTCTCTCCTCCTCTCCGCCTTTTCCCTTCCCTCCCTTCCTTTCTAATGGGTCAAACTCACTTGTTGGGGACCTGATTCTTGTCTGGACACTGGCTGCACTAGTCTGCTCCCTGAGGTCCCTTCCAGCCCTGAGGTGAAGATTCATCTTCTAAGGCTAAAATAGCCCCAAATGGGAGAGGAAGTCCAGGGATTCGGAAGCGCAGTCACATGCCTCCCCAATGGGGATGTCCCCCAAGGCACCATCCTGGACCCACCTCTCTTTTCCTTTTATATTTGATGATCTCATCAGCTCCCAGGAGTTCAATCATCCTCTCCACGCAGAGGATTCTCAGCTCTGTTTGTCCAGCCCTAACCTCTCTCCTGACCTCCGGTCTCATATCACCAGCTGCCTATTGGCCATTCAGAAGTGAATGTCACATGGACCTGCTCCAGACTCTTCCCTCCCAAGCCTCCCAGTCTTACATCCCCGTCGTTAGCCTCCATGGCTCCCTCTCACTCATCCTACAGATGCCAATGGTGGTCCAGCCTCGTTTCTCCATTCCCTCCATCCCCTTGTCTCCATTCACACAGCCATGATGCCCATTTTTCTAGCTCTGACTCTCATCACCTCTCACTTGGCCTCTTGCAGTAGCCTGCAGGTAGGTCTCTGGGCTTGGAGTCTCTCCCCAACTCCAGCCCATTCTCCAGGCAGCAGCCAAAGGGATTTCGTAGAGCGGATCTTCCCCCGGCACCCTCCTATGGAGTAGACTCGACTGGCTCCCTACTATTAAAAATAAAGACAACTCCACGGCCTCGTCTGCTGGCCTTTTACAGCTCTTCACAGCCTTGGCCTTCTGCGTGTTTCCTTCTTCTCTGTCCCCCCTCAAGCTCTCCCTCATCTGACTCCACTGGCCCATTGCTCTTCCTCCCACATGACTCCCCATTTCCTGGCTCTGCCTTTTCATTTGTTGTCCCTCCTGCCCACAATGCTCCTTCCTTCCTCTGCCTTTTAGGTCCCGCAGCTCCCTTTATGACTTTTCAGTAAGAGGCCCACCTGCCCTCCCTGCCCCGCGCCGCTGTCCATGGCTCTCAGATCATCTCCTCCAAGATGGAAGGGAAGAGTTTAAAAAAAAAAAGAAAAGAAAAAAGAAATGGAGGGTGAATAACATGGATTGTCAGAACAGACACTAGTGTTCCCGGCGACACGGCCCAGCAAGATCAGTGCTAGAGCACCCTTGATGCAGTGGGGGTGTTGGTGCTGTGTCCATGGCCTCAAGTGGCTGCATCTTGGGCTGTGGTCCATGAAGCCCCCTCTGTCTTTCTCTCCCCACCCCCGAGAATCCGTGTCTTTCATGTTGTGTCTGTGGAGCAGTGATCCTGGGGAAGATGCCCTTCGGTGTCCAGCTGTCATTGGGCCATTCTTCCCTGCACTTCCCCAATGATGCCTTCTTGGCCTTAGCTTCCTATCATGTGGGACTGTTTAATTTGATCGGATTCAATTCAACTCCATGAGCATTGATTAATCACCTGCTGCATGCTTGGCACTGTGCCAGCCTCTAGGGCTACAGAGAAAATAAGAAGGGATAAAATGGTCTCTTCTCAAGAACCGTACGTTCCACTAGGGACGTGGAAGCAACATATCCACAGAAAAGTCAACGTAGTAGTGGGGGACACTAATAACGGGGAGCCCCTGCGTGTGTTGGCTCTGACCCAGACCTGGAGCCGGCATTCTCCACCTGCTTGTTCAGGTGCTTCAGGAAGACAGATGAAAGGGGGCTGATTTTTCCTGCCAGCGTCCCATCCCAGCAGACAGAGGCACACACAATGGTGTCTTATTGTGACAGGATCAGGTAACTTTGATGTTGGCTCCAGAGAGGGGAGTTTGGGGCTCCCAGAATATAATGGGGGCAACAGTCCAAGGAGATGCTGCCTGAACCCATACCTAAGGAAGATGGGACTTGGAATTGTCCTCTGGACCCCCATGGGTGCAGTCTTATTCCGAGCGCCTCCTCCATTCCTTAGGGCTCTGGGAGCATCACTGGTCTCTGAAAAGTTGGGGGTATGGCGCTACCACTGCCTCCCTTGCCATGACCTCCCCTCCTCCACCTCTTCCTCCACCCCATTTCTCCTCAGCCCAATCTGTGACCTCTCATCTCCCTCCCCTTTTTCTGCCATTCTGGCCCATCAAGGGCTCTGCAGAAGCAAAAGCCCATCTCCTGCCCTCAGGAAGTTTATAGTCCAGAGCAACGGTAGGTCGGCAACCTTTTTGGCCATGAGAGCCATAAACGCTTGCAGCAGGAGGAGGATGGAGGCAGAAGGTGCTAGAATACGGGGCAGGGGCTGAAGGGCCCCCTGGGGCACATCGTGGGGCTCTGCCCAGACTGACCGGTCAGGAGGTGGAGCCAGATATGGCTGGAGAGCCATCGTTGCTGACCCCTGGGCTAGTGGGTAGACGAGCCTGGCACAGATGAGACAGTTAAGAAGTCATGCAGAGCCATATAAAATCAATAGCTCAGGCCTGTGGCACAGGGAGGCAGTGAAGGCTTCTAGACCATGGAGGGCTACCTGGAGGAAGAGGAAGGACCCCTGAGTATGGGGAAGAGGGCCTGCTCTCCACCTGGGCCTTAGACGAGAGACTTCATCGCCCTGAGCTTCGGAATCCTCCTCTGGCTCTGAGTGCGGGAGACGACGAGGAGGAGGGTCTCCGCTGCCCCTCCATCTCATCCTGGAGATCTCTGGGGAGTCCCACCCACTTCCTTTGCAGACCACAGACAGAGAGCTGGGGAGGCCGAGGGCCTTGTCATGTAGTCCTGGATCCTGGGTGGGCCAGGACGGCCGCCATGAGGCTGGGCACGCGGCTACCTTTTGGAGCCTCGCGATTTGCCGAGGAGGAGGAAGAGGGTATCTGGAGCCCTTCCGAAGCACCCACGTCCACACAAACAACCGCTATGTTACAGATAAACCAGGCTTCTTATCAATTCCTTGAAGCTTATCTGTTCCCCAAAGGCCTTTGCCAAGGGACTGTTTGACTAAAGCATCCTGAGTGCCAGCGCTCGGAGCGGCCTTCTGGCCGGCCTAGTTCAGGCCTCATTTTATTGCTGAAAAGCGGCAGAGAAGCCGGCGGCCCTCGGACTCCGGATGGAAGGCTCCTGCCGCCGGCCACCAAGGAAACACTTAAGAACTCGCCGGCCTCTGTTTCCCCATCTGTGAAATGAGAGAGCCGGACGGGCTGCTCATCCCTCGACCCTTGGATCCCGCTGGAGGGTGACCCGAGTCCATCGGGGGCCCCGGCTTCTTCCCCTTCTCCCAGGGGTGCAGCCACCAGAGAGAGCCGACTGTGCGAAGGGCGGCCGAGCAAGGCCTCGAGGTCACTTGGCGGGATCCGAGATGGAGCAAGAAGTAGGAGGCAAAGCAGTGCCCTTCCCGGGACCTCTGGCTCACCCTCAGCTCCCGGGAGGAGCCCGAGGCCGTCCCGGAACCCCTCGGCCCCTGCTCGCCCTCAGCGTTCTCATGGCCCAGGGAGGGCCGTCTCTGGGCTGCGGGGCCGGGGAGGGGGGCCTCCGCTCCCCGCTTTTCTGGACCCGGAACTTTCCGGCCCCGCCGTCCATCCCTCGTCCAGAGCCGCAGAGGCTCGCTGGGCCTCCAGCCCAGGCCCAGCTCCTTCCTCCTGCATCGGCGGCGGCCTCGAGGAGCCTGAGAAAAGCTCCTTCTGCCAAGCCTGTGAGCGGGCCTCTGAGAAGCCCTGAAAGAGGGTTTCTCAGGCTGACACATTCCATGTTGCTCAGGGCGCAGACAATGAGGAAGACCCGGTCAGGATGTCGCCGGAGCCTTCAGAGATGCTCGAGGCCCGCTCGGCCTCTCGGCCTCTTTCTTCCAGGACGGAACACATCACAATAGCACACTTTGTTGAGGTGCGGGGCGCTCGCTCCCGGCCCATAAAGCCGCTGACTTAATCATTAGTTATGATGAGAAGAGATTTCGAGCTCTCTTTCTTCGCACTGTCAGGGAGAACAATGTCCCCAGAAAAGCCTCCGTTTCCCATTCTAAGTCGGCATAAGCTCCATGAAAATTTGCCCCTACCCGGGGGTTTGAAGTGAGCCAAGATGGCCTCAGCCGGGCCTGGGCCCGCCTCGCGCCATTCATGGGCCTCGGGGGCGGCCCGTCAGCCCCGCAGCGGCCTTGCTCCGAGAGCTGGGCCTCCCCGGACCCCCTCTGCCGGTTTCCACGGTCCCACCCAGAAGGCCCGAGTCGGGGCTCGGGGATGTGAACATGATGCTTTGCCTCCCTCCCTCCCTCCGCCGGCCTTGGCTCTCTCTCCGGGGGCCTCCCCCGGGGCCCCCACCCGTGGGAATAGGGAGCCATGGAAATGCCTCTGATCTCAAAAGCCCCAGAAAAAAATGCAATGGAAAATGATAAAGGCGAGGCCCTCCCTCTCCATTCACTAAATAAATGTGAAAATAGATCCAGGCCCCCCTCCGCCCCCCTTAGGAGCAAGATAGCCAAATCTCCATCTCCCTTGTGAGCTCTGAGAACCCTCCGAGCGTGTGCCCCGCCGGGCAGAGCCTGGACAGACGGGGAAACTGAGGCCTGGGATCCCAGCCTCAGTGCACACAGGCTCCCCGGGGCCGGCGCTAAATTCAGCAATTGCCCGAGCTCCCACCAGCAGGAAGGGATGGGGGCAGGATTTGAACCCAGGTTCCAAGCTAGTGACCTTTCCCGGCTAAAGGCTGCCTCTCCTCTAATCGGAGAGATTCTAGATGCTCGCTGAGGCACACGAGAGAAGAGCCCCGGAGCGGCCGGCCGGTGGGCTTCCCAAGAGAGGAGAGAGGAGAGAGCAGCTCAGCCCCTCCCGGGATGGAGGAGCCCATTTCCGGCCGGAGCCCTCCCTGGTGCCCTCCCTGATGCCCTCCCTCATCTCATACAACTGCCCCACGCATGGCTGCTGCCGCATCTGCTTTGCCTTCACTGGGGAGCTCCTTGGGGGAAGGCACCGCCTTTGATTTGATTTGATCGTTTGGGCTCCCTCCTTTTAAAGATGAGTAAATGGGGAGCCAAGCGGCACAGCAGAGAGAGAACCAAGCCAGGACTCCAGAAGACCTGAGTTCAAATCCAGTCTCAAACATTTTCTAGCTGTGTGATCCTGGGCAGGTCATTTAACCCCGTTTGCCTCATCTGTCAAATGAGCTGGAGAAGGAAATGGTCAATCGTCCAGGATCTCTGCCAAGAAAACCCCAAATGGGGTCACACACACACACACACACACCCCAAAATCTTAAGGGAAGTCGTCAAGACCTCACAGGTAGTAGCAGGATTTGAACCCAAGTTCTTTGCCTTGGAAGCCAACGGTTTGTCTGCTGTCGTCCACTCCCATCTCAAGTCGGAAGGGCCTGGCTCTAGGTCCTGCCTCTAACATTATCTACCTGCGAGACCTTGGGCAGGTGGATCTTCCTCTCCCAGCCTCAGTTTCCTCCTCTGTAACATGAGGATAATCTACACAATCTGGCCCTCCCCGGGATGTTCAGAGCAGCAGAGAGTCAAACTCAACTAGAAATAAGGACCCCTCCTCTGGGCCTCAGTAACACACGTCTGGCCCCTGACTCCCTTCACCTTCTGGCTCTCCACCTCTCTGTCCAGGCTGAGTACATCTAACTGTCCCTCCTCCCCTCCACATCCCAGCCACACCGGCCGACTTCTTGTTCCCTTCGTGCAACATTGCACCCCCATCACCTGGCCCTTGTACAGGCTGTGCCCTGTGTCTGCAAAGCCTTCCCTCCTCACCTCTCCCTCCCAGAATCCTGGGCTTCCTCTAAGGCTTAGCTCAAATGTCACCTGCTCCAAGAAGCCCTCCCTGATTTCTCCACCTTTCTCATTGCTGATGCCCCCAACCACCCAGCCCAGCATTCCCTAGACACGATGGTGCTTATTACCCTCTTTACACATTGTTTCCCTCCAGCTGATTAGAAGAAGGCAGAGACTGGCTCACTTTAGGCTTGGTGGCCCCAGTGCCTGGCAGAGGCCTTGGCACACAGTAGGCTCTTAATCAGAACTTGGGGTTTGAATTGAAGCAGGAGGACTTCTTACGTGGCTGACCCACGTTTCCTTAGGTGCTCCCATCCTCAAAGGCCTGCCGAGGGAGCTGCGCTTCTCCCCCATCACAGGTTACCCGAGTCAGAACACAGAGGTTGCTACAGAGGGATATCATTTTATTTAACCCTCACCTTCCATCTTAGAATCCATACTCTGTATTGGTTCCAAGATAGAAGAGTGGTAAGGGTGGGCCATGGGGGTGAAGTGACTTGCCCAGGGTCACACAGCTGGGAAGTGTCTGAGGCCTGATTTGAACCCAGGGCCTCCCATCTCTAGCCTGGCTCTCCATCCACTGAGCCATGTAGCTGCCCTGATATAATTTTCTTTAAATTAAATTTTATTTTAGAAAAAATTTTGCTCTTTTCTCCCTACCACCTTCCCTCCACCTACCACAGAGGCAGAAAAAATTAACTCTTTGTTACAAACATATATAGTCAGGAACAATAAATTCCACCATTAGTCATATCAGTATGTATGTATATATGTAAATACGCATGCATATATACAGATACACATATAAAACATACACATAAACTAATGTGTATATGTATGTTATATATGTCATTTAGATGGGGAGAGTAAGGAAGAGAGAAGAGAGAGGGAAAAGAGAGAAAGACAGACAGACAGAGACAGACAGAGAGAGCAACACTAAGAGACAAAAAAAGAGAGACAGAGAGAAACAGGAAGAAACAGAGAGATAGAGAAATATGGAGCCAGAGAAAAATAGAGGATAAAGAGACAGAGAGAGACAAAGACAAAGAGAGACAGAGAAGGCAAGACAGAGAAAAGGAGAGAGAGAGAGAGAGAGAGAGAGAGAGAGAGAGAGAGAGAGAGAGAGAGAAAGAGAGAGAGAGAGACAAACAGAGAGAGAGAGA
>NC_058135.1:293235228-293251702 GCF_016433145.1 Gracilinanus agilis | reverse complement strand
AGAGAGAGAGAGAGAGAGAGAGAGAGAGAGAGAGAGAGAGAAGGAGAGAGAAAGGGAGAGAGAAAGAGAGAGAGCAAGAAAAGGAGAGAGAAGGGGGGAGAGAGAGAGAGAGAGAGAGAGAGAGAGAGAGAGAGAGAGAGAGAGAGAGAGAGAGCACCATCCATTTGCTCTGTATCAGGAGGTGGACAGGAAGGCTTCATCATGAATACTTTGGAATTGTGGTTGGCTCCTTCCTAAGTCTTTTGAAGTTGTCTTTCTAGCATTGCTGTTAACCTACAAATTGACCTTTGGTTCTGCTTCCTTCTCTCCACATCAGTTCATCCAAGTCTTCCCAGACTTCTCTGAAGCTGAGCCCTTCTCATTTCTCCCATCACACTCTTAGACCATACTTTGCCCAGCTGTTCTCCAATGGACAGGCACCGAGGAGTCATAACTTAGCTTTGAGAAACCCCCGACTTTTCTTATTTAGTTTTCCATTTATTCCAGAAGTATAAGGACATGTAGAAGCTGCAATGCCATTTGGAGGAAGGAGTCCAGGATTAACCAACAAGGACCATAAAGGTCCTCCAGGCTCTACCATACCAGACCTGGAGAATAGTAGAATGGGTGGAGGAGAGTCAGAGACTTGCTCGCCATCTTTAAATGCTGGCAGGGTCACTGTGTGCAGGGCTTCAGAAGGCAGAAGCAGGAACACTATGGGGTGGGAAAGGTGCAAAGGGACTTTGTTGGGCTCAAGTTCTAAGAAACCAGCAAGCTCTAGAACTGCCTTGGGAGGCAACCAGCGCCCCAACTTTGGAGATCTTCAGGCAGAAACTGGATGACCAGCTTGTGAGGAATGTTATAGGATAACAATAAGAGAAATAATCATTATTATTATCACTTAGATAGTGTTTGAAGGTTTGCCAAGTGTTTTATAGATCTTACTTAGCTCATTATGTCTTTATAACAGCCCACGGAGGGAGCTGCTATTATGATGTCCATTTTACACATGAGGAAGCTAAGACTAGGAAGGTTTCAGTGACTTACTCTGGGTCACATAGCTACTTAAATATCTGAAGCTGAATTTGAACTCAGATCTCTCAGACTCCAGGTCTAGTGCTCTATTTCACTGTAAATCCCCCAAGCTTCCAAAGGAAATACTTGCTCAGATTTGGGCTCCACCAGAGGGTCCCTGGGATTTTGTATCAGCACCTCTCCATACTCCGCCTACAGGATACAACTTATCTGGAAAACCTGCAGGAGGCACTGGGCAAAAGTCTCCGTGGGAGACATGTGGGTGGGCTGCTATCCGAGTCTGTGGAGGTAATACCCATGTTGGAAGGCTTGCAGAACCATGGCTAGTGGAGAGTTTCTTCTTCATTGCTTAACACGTGGCCTCCCATGCAGCCAGAGCACAATAAATCATCCATTCTTGGAACTGAACTCTGCGGGCCAGGCCTCTATTTTGACTCCATTACTGTTACCATCAAATCTGAGAGGGGAGAAGTAGACAACTTTCCCTCCATCGCTCTCCTGGATGCTGAACCTTGGCCAACAGTTACCCAGAAGTCTCAGGGGCTAAGAGCAGCCCCAGCAAGGGCAGAGCTGTCCCAGGAGCAGGTAGTCAGACCTCCAAGCCGGAGGCGTCCTTCGATGTCTACCTCTCCTTGAGAATTAAAAAAGGGGTCTTTGTTCTCCAAGTGGGGAGGAGGGGAGAGAGCGCTCAGGTTCTCCTCAGACAAATGGCCTGCTTTTTACAGCTCTGTAAAGATGAAAGGGCAGCCTTTCAAGACGTTTCGGGCTACCCTGGGTCTTACGAGGAATTTTATAGCAAATTTGTAGCTTTGCGGCCACCTCATGAAAAAAGGCCGACAAAGGGCGAAACACGTGTGCCCTCCTCGCCAGATGTGCTCCAGACAGCATTGAGTCACAGGTGAATGGAGGGCTTTGGGCCCTGGAAGGGAGTCAGAAGTGAGGCACGCCTCCCTTTGACCCCTTCCTGTCCCACGCCGTAGCTCCATCAGCCAGACCACAGGCTTCTGGAAGGCAGGGCCCATGCGGTGGCCATCTCTGCGTGCCCTGGAGGACGCACGGAACCCAGGAACGTGCCAAGTGCTAAACGAATGGTTGTTGGATTGAACAGGAATCATTTGCCTTCACAGGGAACCTCATTCTATTTATTTTCCATTGGTGTCCAGTGAAGGAAATCTCCCAGGAGGCTACGTTCTCACACCTCCCCAGTGTTTTCATCTGCAAAATGGGAGGTTAGATCAGACGGAAGCAAGGAAACTGTGCTCTTCTGAATGATGAAATACTCTTTAACTGGATGAGGGTCAAATACATTAAGGTGGGGATAACTTAGTTCAACTTGACTTCTAGTTATGAGCCAGTTATGTGGAAGGTACCATGCCAGATGCTAGGGACCAGAGACAAAGTCAAAAATAGTCCCTGCCCTCAGAGAGCTTCCATTTTAGGGACTGAAGAACGAAATGAGTAAATCGCAAATTAATTCAAAATCGATAGTATATACTGTATATCTATACCTATACACACATTTGTTTTTGAGAGAGAGAGAGAGAGAGAGAGAGAGAGAGAGAGAGAGAGAGAGAGAGAGAGAGAGAGAGAGAGAAAGCTATAGTACTAACTAGGGGAAGTTAAAAAGACTGCATGGAGAAGGTGGCATTTGACCCGACCTTTAGAAAGGACTCCGAGAGATTTTAGAAAGGATGTATTACAAGGCTGGGACACAGCCTTTGCAAAAGTATGGCGGTTGGAGATTTAATGTCATGCACGGAAACAATGCGAAAGCAGTTGGCTGGAAAGTCATGTGTAAAATGGGGGAATATGGAATCCATTTGGACTGTGAAGGGCTTGACATTCCAAACAGAGGAGGTGGGCTTTGATTATGGAGATGATGGGAGCCAGGACAGACTCTTGAGCAGAGGAGTGACCCATTCAGAACTTCCCTTTAGGAATATCACTTTAGCAGCTGTGTTGTACAGAGGAAGAATTAGTTTCAGGGAAGTCAGTCAGGAGGATGCTGAAATCATCCAGAGAAGAGGTGATGAGGGTCTGAGTTAGGGCAGTGGTCAATGTGAGGAGAGGGAAGGGATCAAAGGTAAGAGATATTGCAGAGGGGGTCTCAATAAGGCTTGGCAACTGATTGGAGACGGGAAGCAAAGAAGAAGGCAGTGGTTATGAACCGGGGTAACTGGCAGGACAATGAGGCCCTGGACACAGGTAGGGAGGTTTGGGAAAAGGTTGAATTTCACTTTCTACTTGTGTGACCTTGAGTAAGGTTACCTCCATGGACCTCAGTTTACCCATTTGTAAAATGAAGGAGTTGGGCAGATGGCCTTAGAGGTAAGTCTTGTTCAGCTCTAGGCCTAAGCTCTTGTGGGTTCTACTTCAGATGAGGTGAGCTAGAGATGCCCATGGGGCATGGGCATGGACCTGGTGGCAGGAGGAGATGTCCAGAAAGCCGCTGGTGATGGCGGCCTAGAGCTCGGAAGAGAGGTGAGAGCCAGATAAACAAATCTGGAAGTCATTTTGGAAGCAGACTCCTTGAACTTACCCAAAGGAAGGTGCTACAGCAGCAATCAGCCTTGTGACCCATCAAAAAACACAGAATATCTACAACTAGGATAGAAAATGCTCTGATTTAATCCAGCCATCTTAGTGGGGTTTCTCTTGGGACTCCATCGCTTCCACACATTCCCATTTCTGAATCATTGTAGAATCTCCAAAGAGATTTTGCAGAGCAACCCAGGAAGGACATCTAAGTAGTATTACTCTACTTGTATAAGGGAAGAACCAAACATGTGAGCTGAGGCTCAGAACTAGGGTTAGAGGCAGCCTCGGGCCTCTGATCCTTCTGCTCCAGTAGTAGAGACCAGAGATGGGCTTTATTATAGCATAAGAGGGGAGTTTGGGTCCCTTCAGGTGTAGACTGGGTACAAAGGATGGGAAGCATGCGATGGCAGACTTGTTAGGGACAGATGTAGGAGCAGGGAGGCCAGAATGTCCAACATCTCCCTGCCCATCAGTATTGGAATGGATTCATGATAGCCTTCAGTAAAATGTAAGCTTTCTGTGGGAAGGGACTGTTGCCCAACGCTTTGCCCACAGTGGGGATCAACAGGTCTGTTCTCTTAAGAGCTCAAGCCCAGGTCCAAAAGTTCTTAGAAGTTTGGAGAGCTGGAAGGGCCAGCATTTATTCAGAATGACCCTTTTCTTGCTTCTTGTCTCCTGCCTGTTGTGGCCCAAATTGGACTAGGAAAGCAGCCACTGAACTAGACTCTCCTTCTTTGAGATTGGGCAGGGATAGCTACAGAAAGCCTGGAGTCCAAGTGCTATCAAGAGTATGAGGGCATTTTTGACTAGTCTGTAAAATGGACTCTCTTCATCTTTTGCCCACCTTGGCCTTGGTCCCATTAAAAAGGACAGCTTTGAGGACTGTGTGGGATAGGGTTCTGCTGGATCTGGAGCTATTAACCTTGGCCTAGAATGCAGGCTTTGCTCCCCCTCACCCTGGTGACCTTGGGCTGTATATTTCACCCCCTATGTCTCATTTACAAAATAAAGCAATTGAGTAACATGACCTCCACAATCCCTTCCAGGTTCAAATCTATGGTCAACTTGTGTGACCTTGGGCAAGTCCCTTTTCTTCTTTGGGCTGCCACTTCCTCATCTCTGAAAATGAGTCAATAAACTTTAAGGTTCCTTCCAGCTCTAATGCCTACCAACTTATGCCTGAGACCAGACATTTAGGACTCTCTGGGCTTCACCAGAGTCCTACTGACCCAAATGGGACAAGGGAGGGGTCACCTCAAGATCCTAAATGCCATAACATCTTCTTCAGCCTCATAACAATGCCGAAACATTGAATAAACATTGACCTTAGAGGGGGTGGTCCCTTCTGCACTACCCATTCCATGTTTATAAATAAAGTTCCCAACTTTCTATCCAAAGGACTACTAGACAAATGGCAACCACGAAGGGTTTCTCCATCCATGCTTCTGTGAGAAGAAATAGTTCACTCCTACCCCACCCCTCACAAATTCTCCAGCTGTATTTGACTCCAATACCACAACATGGAGTTTATGTGCCATCCCCCTCCCCAAAACAACTGCAAAGGACCAAGAGATGATCAATGGGTCTTAAATTTAGAACCGGAAGAGTTGACTTGGAGTTCATCAGATCCAACCTCTTCTTTTACAGATGAAAAAAGAGAGGCTAAGAAATTCAGTCAGTGTCACACAGCTAGAAAGCATCTGAGGAAGGTGATAAACCCAGGTTTTCCTGCCTTTGAGTCCAGTGTTCTGTCTGGTGCACCTACTCTCTCCTGGGATGTAGGCTGGGAACTTCTAGGGGCAAGGGTGGATCTTTGTCTTTACATCTCCCACAGAAGAGAAGGGCATTTATGGAATGGGGCTCCAGAAAGAAGAATGGCCCAATTATCTAATCAGATAAGATACCCTAGAAGCTCCCTGATACAACTTCCTTTTTTAGAAAAATACAAGTTTTCATCTTTAGAAGTTGTCTTGTGGTTTTTGCCTTGTGGTCACTGCTGCACATTCTCCCCCTTTCCTACCCCATCACATCTGAAGCTTTCCATGATCCCCCCAATTCCCAATTATTATTACTCTTTCCTTCCCTCCTCACTATCTTTTATGTAATTATCAGTGTAGAAGGTAAGGACAGCCCTGGGGCAGTGATGGTTCTCACCTTAGTCTTGGTCATACCTGAGGCAATATGGAAGGTGGGAAAAAATATGGCTTGACATTGGGAAGGCCTGGATTCCAATCCTTAGCCAGGAAACCCTGAGTAAGTCACTTGCCCCAATTCTGTCTTTGTTGCCTTATCTGAGAGGTTGTTCAGGATAGTCTCTAAGGTTCCTTCAGCTCTAGATCTGGGATCCTTCGTTCCTTGATAAATGTTTGTTGAAGGGAATCAAATTCTCCTCCCAAAGTTGTTATTCCATTTGTCATGAAGCAAAGCAAAAAGAGATGCCAGTGAACTTCCCTTAGGGAGACCCTGTTCACCTGACATTTGGGGGTCCAAGCAGCAGAGATCTGCTGAATAAATGAACAATGGCAATGGCTTGAAGGGGGAATGTTTAAACTACTTGGGGAAATATGTTTTCCAAGAGCAACACCGTCATCGGCTTATACTCTAAATGACTCGTATCCAGTTGTCGCTGGACTCTGGAAGTTAAACAAATCTTCACTTTTCCTGGGTTCTGGTCATATGCCAGATGAAGCAGACACTTTTGCAGCCCAGAAGCTAAGGAGCCCGGCTGATCTAGGCCGGTCGTTTGAGTCTTCTAGCTTGTCATTTCAGAGGTTGGAGCCTGTCGCTTGTCTGTGCCAGAAATTAGGGTCTATCGCCAATGGGAAGAGCCCTGGATTTGAATTGAATGAATAAAGCATTTATTATAGGCCTACTGTGTGCAGTATCATGTGCACACCCCCCCCCCCCGGCCCTAATCCTCTGGTCCTGACAAAATGAAAGCTCGGCCCTTTTTCCCCTGTACCCCACTGGTATGTGAAGAAAGAAGGGGACGTCTACATGTGCTGGATGAGTGGTGGTGCTGGGAGGGGGTTAGTCTCCTGACACGGCAGCAAGAAGGGGAGAAGTCGGCTGTGGAGCTATGTCTCTCCCTCCTCAAGAAGGAAGGGAACAAGACTCCCATCACTGCCTTAAAGCTTTGGGCAGGGACAGGCCCTATCGCCTCCTGAGTCAGTTCTGGATCTACCCCTGGCTCCCTGGGTAACCTGGGTCTGATGCCCTCCCTCTCTGGGCCTCAGTTTCCTCCCCTGTAAATGTGGGCCTTGACCTGGATGATCCTGGAGGTTCTTTCCAGCTCTGAGATTCTGTACAGCTTAGCTCAAGAGGCAAGAGAGAAGGTAGGGGAAATGCTGATTAAACTGGGGGGACTTAAAAACGCGATGCTCAACCCCCCCAAGGCCTGCCTTCTAGATGCAGGCAGCAGCACCCTGTGACAAAGCCCCAGCTGCCCTACCCTAATTACCACGTTGGCTTCAGTGTCTAAAATTCCTCTGTTCTGGACTACGAGGCTGTGATTCAAAGCAATTCCATGTTAGAAGTGACTCAACCCTTACTGAGCAGTGACAAATACTTGGACCAACATGGTGTTGGTGGCTATTATTCTGGTGCTTCCCAGAGTCCTACATCCTTTCCTCTTCTCAGGGAGGGGGTCGAGCAGCCATTCATTCAGTGTCCCCTGAACATCCCGCGTCCCCTCATTTCTGCACTAGGCGACTGAAGTCAAGGGACCTGCGCCTACTTGGAGCCTCTGCCTTGTTTCTTGGCCCGTTGGCTGTTTTCTGAATTTGTCGCCCCATCTTCTCCCTTCCTGCCTTTACACTGGCTGTCCCTCATGTCTAGAATGCCCTCGCTCCAAGGGGGCAGCTGGGTAGCTCAGTGGATGGAGAGTCAGGCCTAGAGATGGGAGGTCCTGGGTTCAAATCCTGCCTCAGACACTTTCCAGTTGGGTGACCCTGGGCAAGTCACTTGACCCCCATTGCCTACCCTTGCCAATCTTCCACCTATAAGTCAATACACAGAAGTGAAGGGTTTAAAAATGTAAAATAAATAAACAAATAAATAACTAGAATGCCGTCGCTCCTCTCCAGAACCCTTTTGGCATCTCTAGCTTTATTCCTCGTATCAAGTCCTTTATTGTTTGGCCATTTCAGTGATGGCCGACTCTTCATGACCCCCTTTGGGGTTTTCTTGGCAAAGATCCCGGCGTGGTTTGCCAGTTCTTTCTCCAGCTCATTTCATAGATGGGGAAATGGAGGCCAAACAGGACTAAGTGACTTGTCCAGGGTCATACGGCTAGTCATATCCTCCGGATGCTTTTTCTGATGCCTCTCACTGTTAGGGCTCTAGTTCCCTCCTCAGAGATTTGAAGATGGCGGCTACGGTGTTGTTAAGAGATGGCTCTCGGGACTCTGACGTGTCACCCTAAAAGACGGCTGCTCTGAACTCCCTAAGAATTTAGTCCCCGAGACGTCGCTCCCCCAGCCCTGCTGGCGTGTGTTTTGTTCTGGAGTCCCGGGTTCAAGCACCTGCCTCTCGTTTACTTATGGTGCCACCCTGGACAAGCTCTCTCCCCTCCCTGGAGCCTCGCGGTGCTCCTGCATTAAAGGAAGGGCCCGAAGGGACGACATCGCCGGCTTTTTCCATCCAAAGAGCCCCTCCATCTGCTCTCTGCATCCGAGGCTTTATGGCTCGGTCCACCTTTCCTCCTTCCAAGCAGCCTCAGGCCACCCTCTAAGGAATGGCTAGTTAGCTTCAAGCCCCCCCTTTCTAGAAGGATCCATCAGGAAGGCCCCGATCTCAGGGCTTCCTTCGGCTTCTCCGGTGAGGAATCGTCCTGCCAAGAAATCTGCCAGGGCTGGGTGTGCCCAAAAGGCAGGCGCGCCTCTCTGACCACCCCACCGAAAGGCTCTCCTGGGCAGCTGAGGGCCCAGGACAGGGGGCTGGAGTCACAGGAGGGGGGGACAGACAGGCCCAGACCCCCAGAGCCCTGCCGACAGCGCAGGAATCCCTGGCGGCCCCCCCGGAGTTCTCTCTTGGGTCAGAGAATGAAGGAATGGTTTTCCAAAAGGGAAACAGCTGAGGCAAGGAATGTGGAGGCTTCCTATGGGGCCAGGGGAGGCGTAAGGCAGCCCCAAGGCTAGAGGCATCCGAGGCTTCAGGATGGGGAGTGTGACCCACCTCCGGGCCTTTGCCCTGGTCAGAGCCCATCTGGACCGGGGCGTTCACCGGGCTGCCCGCTCGGGCTAGTGAAAGACCTCCAGAGGATGCCCCGGGAAGCCTGGTGGCAGGACTCGCAGTGCTCGGCCAGCTGAAGAGCCAGCGCTGGCCGACGTCCTCTCGGGTCGGCCTCTGGAGGCTGGCCACGCCGTGGAGGGGCTGCTTTTTCCTGCTCGGCCCAGAACCAGGAGCTGGAGAGTTGCAAAAGCAATGGGGGCTCGCGGCGATGGCTTGGGGTTTAGCGTCAGAATTCAAGTTGGAGTCGAAGTTGCCAAAAGGCCATTCGAGGCTGGAAGCCACCGTGAGAGTCATGCAGGCCCCCAGCTTTGGGGGGCCCTTGGTGAGGGGCCCTGGGGAGAGGGGCGCTCCTTGGATCGGGGGGCCTCCGAGGTCCTTCTCCACTTGGGCCCAATTTCCCAAGGCTCTCTGGGGTTTCCAGGGTGAGCCTGGCCTGGCTTGTGCCACCCTTTGCCCAGGCTCTCTCTGCCCTCCCGTGTTCTTCGGCGCTCTGGACGTCCACCCGAAGGGCTAGAAAAGCGGAAAAAGAAGAAAAAAGGAAGAAGCCGCTCGGCTCCGATGCCAGGCTGGCAGAGAACGCAGGAGGAAGTTTATTTGGACGAGGAAATCCCTGAGTGCGGTTGCAAATACGCTTGGCCTGGCTCCTGAGGAAGGGGGGCCTTCGAAGGAAGCACATCGGGCCTCCCGCCTGTCATCTTCTCTCTCTGTCAGGTTGGCCGTCCATTTATCTCTTATCTTCAGGAAACGGTCTCAGGGCTTCTGAATCTGCAGGGCAGCTCCGGAGCGCTCAGGGGCAATGAGTCATTCCCGGGCAACCGCTCAAGCCCTCCCGGTGTCCGGCCGTCCGGCCGTCTGTCCACCCATCTGTCGCAGTCCACGGCCCGGCCTGCTCCCTCTGCTGGGCTTCACGTGGCCCGCTCTGTGGGCCTCCAGGGTGGGCTGGCTCGCCTGGGCACCAGCTAAAAGTGAAAGTTCTTTGGAAAAATAACAAACAGTGAATGAAAGCCAGAGAGCAATCCCAGAGGGCCGGGGGAGGGATGCACCCCCTGCCTAATGCAGGAACTATCTGGCCCTCCTGCTATGACTAAGGCCCCAGCAATGTGCATTATTTCATGAGTGAAGGGCCTGAGAGTGGCTGAGGAAGTTGGGGCCGGATGCGGCCACCGGGCCCCACGGGGATGGCCTCTCGAGCCATCAGCCCTGGGGGGTGGCGGGGCTGCGGAGTCCATGGGCTGCTCCCCCCACCCCGGCTCCCCTGAATGAGCTATTCTGAGAGGATCCGAGGGGGCTGCCGCTGCCCCCACAGTGGAGCTGCCCAGCCTCCAGCAGGAAGAGAGGCCAACTGGAATGACCACCTGGCTCACGCCTGGCCCTGGGCTCCTGGGGCACATCTGGAGGAGGGTACATCCAGGAGATCGGGGCATGGATAGGCACAGTCTGCCCGGAGCCCATGCCCGGAGCCCATGCCCAGAGCCCATGCCCTGATCCCAGAGGCCCTTCTCTTCTGGGCTGGGATGCAGGCATCATGGGAGACAAATCACATCTTTCTCCCAGGCATCCTCAGACACACAAGACTCGGGTTCCAATCCGGCTTCTTTGGGACACAAACCTAAGAAAGGATGGGGGCTCGACCCCGCTCCTCCAGGCTCCTGGCCTCCCCGAGCCCAGCCAAGGAGGCAGGATGACCCTGGTGTAAGCCGATCTGGTTCTTTCCCTCACTTCCTCCATGACCCAGATGGAGTCCCTTAATTCTCGGAGCCTCTGTCTTCTCATCTGCAACTTGGGGCTCATCCTGGGCCCTTCCTCACAGGGAATCCCATGAGATCCTGGCTGTGCTGACCTCCAAGCCTATGAGGGCATCCTGGCTGGGGCCCTCCTCTGGTCACCGGCCTGGCCCCCCCAGGAAGGCTCTCCAGAGCAGTGAGGAGAAGGCCTGAGTCCTCAGCCCTGCCAGGAGCTTCTCTCCGCCTGGTGCCCATCACAGGAGCTTTGGCTTCTACCTTGAAGGCCCCAAATGACTCGGGGCAGGTTGGGAAGAAGGGGAGGGTGCAGACCCTGGAAACCCCGAGGGAGTCAAAAATCCTGTCTGCCTGTCCGTCCGTCCGTCTGTCTGCCTGCCTGCCTGCATTGGCGAGCCCTCCTTTTCCCCTTCAGATCCAGGCCTTTCTGGCCAGACATGTGCTTCCCGGCCCAAGGGGAGCCCGAATGATCTCCATCTACCCAAGACTGGACGGAGCAGGGGACATCCCAGGCAGGGAACCCTCCCAATCCAGCCTTCCAGACCCAGCAGGGACCTTCCTTTGGCTTCTTCCACCTGGAACTGGGCAGAAAGCAAAGCTGGCTCCCTGCCTCCTGCAGTTCCCTTCATCGGTGTTCTGAAGGCCTCACCCAAGGGCACTGGGTCGGCACCGCCCTGCCAGGAGGGGGCCCGCTCAGGAACGTGCTCCTGCGGCTCCAGGGAGACCCGCCTGATTCTTCCTCGGAGGCGATTCCTCCTGAAGCTGCCGCAGGAAGCAGAGTCACTCCCTGGCTGTGAGGGAGGATCCAGTTCTAGTTCTCGATTTCTGCTGCCCCCCCAGAATGCAGCCTGACTCCCAGCGTGGGCCGAATGTCTTTGCTTTTATACTTCAAAGGATCCCCCTCCCAGGAAGCTGAGCTGGGCTTCTGGGACCCCCAGAGCCAACAAGGCAGACGGACTCATTCATTGGATCAGTCAGTCACTGAGGGAGGCAGGATGGCTCAAGGGAAAGTGCTGAACATGGAGTGAGAGAAAAGTGGGCTCAGATGCCACCACGAGCATCAATTGCAGTTCAGGGATCAGAGAATAGAAGATCTGAGTTCAAATCCCACCTCTAACACTTCTTACGAAACCTTGAGGAGACTCCTTCCCCCACCCGGGCCTCAGTTTCCTCAGCTGTCAAATGAGAAGGTTAGGTTAGACGGCCACTGAGCTCCTCCCATCTACCATCCTCCGGCCCCGAGCAAGCCACCCTCTTAGAGCTTCTGCGAGTCTCAGATGAGAAGATGGATGGAAAGTATTTCACTCGCCCTAAAGCCTTGTTATTATTATTACGAAAAGCACTCCATGTGTTGTTATTGGCTAACCATTACTAGCACCCTTAACAGAGCCAAGGGGGGAGGCCGCAGAGAGGTGGTCTCCGTAGCGGGAAACCGTCCGGCCTGCCTCTGACAGACCCCTTTCATTGGCCCCGGCAGCTCTGGGTCGGACAGTCCTATCTTGTTGTTGTCGTCCTTCACTTGCGTCCAGCGCTTTGGGATCCTCCTCGGGGTTTTCTTGGCAAAGAGGCTGGGCTGGTTGGCCATTTCCTTCTCCAGCCCACTTTATAGATGAGAAAACAGAGGCAAACAGAGTGAAGTGACTTGCTCAGGGTCACACAGCTAGTAAGTGTCGAAGACCAGATTTGAACTCATGAAGAGAGTCTTCTGGACGCCAAGCCCTGCCCTCTGAGCCCCAGGACGCCCGGCTGCCTCATAAATTCCATCACAGGTCTGGCCTAGAAAGAGACTCTGGTGAAGTGTTGCCTCCTGCAGAGCCCTGGTGAGGGCAGAGAGGACAGTGTGACCGGATCCGAATTCAGCACCTTCCTTCCTTTCCCCCTCCGGAATTCCATTTCCCTCTTCCAGAAGCTCCCTTTCAGAATTCCCCAGGAGAGCGGAAGCTTCCTGAAGGCAGGACTCGGAGGGATTTCGCCTCTGTACCCCTCGTGCCGATGACTGTGGATCCTGCAGACATTCCTCTGGGACTCTCTTCCTTCAAAGCCTTCCATCTTTGGTTCTGAGGAAGAAGCATTCACCCTCTGGAGCAGAAGGACCTGCTGGCTCTCTCTGCCTTTTTGACTTATCGTGCATCTGACCGCAAACAAGGAATTGCCAGTCTCCTGGCCTCAGTTTCCTTCTCTGTAATAAGAAGAGGTTGGACAACATGCATTCCAAGGTCCTTCCAGCTCTGTCTCTGTCTCTGTCTCTGTCTCTGTCTCGTCTCTGTCTCTCTTTTATAATTCCAAGGTAGAAGAGCGCTAAGGGCTAGGCAATGGGGGTTAAGTGACTTGGCCAGGGTCACACAGCTAGAAAGTGTCTGAGGTCAGACCTCCCATCTCTAGGCCTGGCTCTCACCCAACCACGCAGCTGCCTCTTGCCCTCCTTCTATGGTCCCATGACCCACATTCCCAAATGCCTACATCCCTGCTCCTTGGACAACACGGTCTAATGCCGCCAGCAGGGGGCTCTTTGCTCCCCAGTGGGGTCCGTCCAGGCCAGTTTTCAGACATCTGGGGGAGCCTGCCATGCCCAGATGTGCCCCAACCTGGAGGCTGAGGTGGCACTGGCCCAGGGGCCTCTCTCTGCCTCGGGGCGCTTTGCCTACCACAAGGCGAGCCGAGGAGCCATCGTTGGCGGCGGATGCCCTGGTGTCCCTGACCCGTCCGCAGCATCCAAGGAGAAAACATTATCAGCAGCAAAATGGCCATTCCAGGCTGGCCACCCAGCTTGCTGCTTCTCTGGGCCGGCCCTCCAGCCAATGGGATGGAGCAGCGCTCCCAGGAGCTCCCCAGGGACTCAGTGGTCCCTCCCCAGCCCAGAGCTTTCTCCTGGTCTCTCTCTGCCTGATGGCAGAAGGAGGTGAGTCTACACCCGCTGAAGAGCCTGGGAGAGAAGGGCCCCCCGAGGAAGGACACTCCACAAGCCTGGGAGTTTGGGTCCTCCTGGGGTTCTGAAATCAGGGGTTCTCTTTTGGGGGCAGTGAGGGCAGAAGCTATTAGCGAGGGCGTCCCCAATCCCTTAGGGCTTCCCCCAGGATCCCTGGGACAGAGGGAGCCAGCTGCCATCTGGGAAAGCGAGGCCAGAGCCTGGCTGCACCTCCATCGCTGGGCATTGGGCAGAGTTCTAGGAGCGAATCCTGACTCGGCCCCTAACTGGGGACCGGCTCTTCCCTTCTCTGCCCTCAGGCTTGGATAACCTCACCAGGTCCCCCCAAAACCTGTGATTAACCTGACTGGTTCATGCTCTGCCCAATGGGAAGCAGAAAGCCAAGCAGACTGGGAGTTAGGGGACTTGGGTCCTGGTCTGGCCTTGCCATCCTGATGGACTTGGGGCCAAGGAGCTGGGAGCGAATCCTGACTCTGCCATTAACTTGGTCACGGGCATTCGAGCTTTCAGAACGTAAACGCACACATTTGGAAATCGGTGAGAAAAGTGGACATTTATGGGACGTTTGCAGAACAGTTTTACAGGAGTTCATGCACTTAAAAGCGAAGGGTTTGGGCGGCTAGGTGGTTCAGTGGATCGAGAGCCAGGCCTAGAGGTTCTGGGTTCAAATTTGACTGCTGTGTGATCCTGGGCAAGTCACTGAACCCGCATTGCTGGCCCTTACCCTTCTTCTGCCTTGAGCCAATATACAGCACTGAATCTAAAGCAGAAGGCAAGGCTTTAAAAATTAACTTGTTTCAAAGTGAGAGGGCGGGCCTGGACGACGCTGAAGTCTCCCCCCAGCACCCCATTCCTCCCTCCGCGTCGTTCTAGGTTCTCTCTCGCGTGCGTGCCGTGTATCTCTTATCCGTTCCTCTCTCGGTGCCTCGCTAGGTCTGATCCAGGCGTCTCTCTCGCTGTCTCTGTCTCGCTGTCCTTCCCCATCTTCTCTTCCACTTGGGCTACTTTTTTTAAACTCTTCCCTTCTAGCCTGGCATCCGTTTCTAGGACAGAAGAGCGGCAAGGGCTAGGCAGCTGGGGTTAAGTGACTCGCCCAGGGTCACCCAGCTAGGACATATCCGAGGGCAGATTTGAACCCAGGGCTTCCCCATGGCGCTCCATGCACCTCTGTGGCCCCGATGGGTCAGGAGGCCCCTCTGGCCCGATGGTCTCCGCCTCCTTTACACTCTTTAGTGGACAGACCTGGGGCCTCTGCCTGTGCTCCCGGGCCTAGGCAGGAGCCTGCTTGGGGCAGGGGCATCGCGGTTCCTGCTGCGGAGAAGGAGAAGAGCCCGTGACGGCTCTGTCTCTGCTCCTCAGGCTGCCTGTGAGTGTTGGCATCCGACGTTACCAAGGCCACATCTCGTTCCCCAGGCTTGGGCCCGGCCTTGAGGACCCCGGACGGCCCTGGTGGTCAGGCGGGAAGAAGTCTGGTCAGCTGCTGGTCATCGCTCGGCCTTGAACTTGGCCTCCAGAAAAGGGGAGCCGGTGGGGCTGGGGAGTCGCCACAGCGAGGAGCTGCCCCCTCGGCTGGCCCATGCAGCTGGACGGGGGGCCGGCGGATGGAGGAGAGGGGCTTCCTCAGCCCTGGGGGGTCCAGGCAGGCCCAGGCTGCATGACTGGGGCATGGCCTGGCCAGGAGGGCTGGGGCTGCGGGGGAGGGGGGGGGCGAGGCCCCCCACAGCTCGCACTTCATTAGCGTGAACATTCTGTTCCTGGAATGCTCCCCCCAGCTGGGAGGCTGGGGACCCCAGTGGGCAGATCCCAAGTGCCCTCGGGTCACTGACAGGAGGAATGCCAAATGCCCCCCTCCCCACTCCCTATTCCTAGACACCCAAGACCAAGAAGCCGGGGCAGAGATTCCCCCCTGAAAGCCCACATATGAAAGCCCGGCAGGGCACAGACTCCTGTGTGTACACCTTTGGGCATCCCATGATCTCGCAGGTGCTCACACACGTGCAAATGAACACATGTATGTGGCACGTGTTTATGTGGCATGTGTGTGTGCCCAGAGCCGGGCTTTCATGGCTCCCAGGGTAGAAGCTCCACATCCATGCAGACGGAGAGCTCTTCTTGAGAGCTCGTCGAGGTCACGGACGCCCCTCCCCAGCCGGGCCAGACGCCTGCTCACAGTCCCGCTGGGTGTTTTACGCTCTAACCCTTCCCTTTGGGCTTAGTGAGGATTCTAAAACAGGAGAGCAGCCAGGGCTCGGCAATCAGAGTTAGTGACTTGTCCAGGGTCACCCGGCTAGGAAGGGTCTGAGGTCAGATTGGAACCCGGGACTCCTGCCTCCAGCCTGCTGCTCTCCCCACTATACTGCCTTCAGAATCACATAAATGTGGGAAGAAACGAGTTAGCAGACTCCGGTTAAGAAACGGAGAGACATCACGCAGGGTCCGAGGCCTTCCTGGGCTTCCCCAGGCTGCTTCTAAGGGTCCGAGAGGCCTGAGCCCATGGGATCCCGTGTGTCATTTGGGGCGTGTGACTTTTGTAGGTAAGCATGGATTTTTCCAACCTGAAGTTGCCCCAGAAATGCCAATTGTGGTTTCTATGGCTCGCTTCTTCCTCAGTGGCAGCCTTTGGGCTTTGCCCCACTGCCCAGACACCCTTGGGGTTGGGCCATTATTCTCTCTGCTACCTTGCCCACCCTCGGGCCCAAGGAGTTGTGGGCCTAGTTATCAGCTGCTGGGAAATAAACATTTTATAAGCCGCTGGTCTTGATCATGAGAACAAATGGCCCTTTCATTGGAGTTCTGGAAACGTAAAGTGCGCCCTTGCGAGTGGAGCAGATTAAATTGTGTGCGTCTGGGAGACAGCCTATAGACAGGCCCAGCTTCAAAGTCAGAAGGCCCCTGAGTCACTGGAAGGTTCAATTCATTTGTCAGGGCCCCGAAAACAGATGATTTCAATCAGCAGGGGAGGTGGGGGGAGAAAGAGAGAGAGAGAGAAGGAAAGAGAGAGGGAGGGGGGAGAGGGAGAAAGAGA
>NC_058135.1:293199367-293210245 GCF_016433145.1 Gracilinanus agilis | reverse complement strand
CCTTCTCTTTCCTTCCCTTCCCTTCCCTTCCCTTCCCTTCCCTTCCCTTCCCTTCCCTTTCCTTTCCTTTCCTTTCCTTCCTTCCTTCTTCTCTTATCCAACCCTTTCATTTTTACAGATGTGAAAATCAAGGCTGAGAGAGGGTAAGGGTCTTACTCATCCACAGTCTCAGTGACCAAGTGGGGATTAGAATTCAGGTCCTGTGGCTCTAAGTCTCTTCTGTTCTTTCTTCTTCATCAAATTCTTTCTCTTCCCTTGGAGCACCTGACAGCCTTGCTGTGCAGGCTGGTCCCTGCCCTCACAGAGTTTCCATCCAAAGGCTGGGCCAAGCAGAGTGTGGGGCCCAAGAGAAACAGGGTCCCCTGGGAGGGGGGAGGCCGCTAGCAGGTGGAGGAGGGGCCTGGGAGGTCAGGAAGGGAGGAGGGGACAAGACCAGGATGGGCCCCTCAGGGCCAGGGTGTCGGGGAGGACAGCTTCGGAATCGGAGGGCCCTCGCGCCAGCTCCACCATTTTACAGAGAACGGTGCTGTCTCAGAGACCTCAGGAGACTTGCGTGGGGTCACAGGGAATGGGTGCTGGTGAGATTCGAACTCAGAAGGATCTGCCTTCAGATTCCAGAGACTTCCACTGACTTCTCCCACTCCTGTAGTCCCTGTCCCTGGGAGTGGAGGGGAGGGAAGGGATAAGAACTTCCAGAGCACCTATGATGCGCTTTACGGCATGATCTCCTTTAAGACTGACAGTCACTCTTGAGGGTTATTATTTCCCTGTTTTATATTTGAAGAAACTGAGTCAAACCAAAGCGAAGTGAGTTACCCAGGTTCACACCGCTAGGAAGCGTCCAAGGCTTGAACTCAGGTCTTCCTATATGGAGGCCAAAGCTCTATCGCCGCTGCCATCTTGTGGTCTTTGGGCCTCAGTTTCCCCATCTGTAAAATAAGGGGCTGGGTCAAATGGCCTTCCAGCTCTAACGCCGGCTCTTTGGCGGCTCGGTGCCCGGCGGGCCACCCCACGCAGGTGGCAGCCAGCCCTCCCGGGACCGGTTTTCGGACACCTTTGAAGGTACAAAGACAGCCGCCGGGACAGCAGCTGAGGATCTCGGCGCCTTGCAGACAGCGAGCGTCTGTGTCCGCTGAGGTCTCGCTGACCCTGGCGGGGGGTCAGGGGTCATGTTTGCCCGCGGGTGAGCCCAGGGGCCGCTGCCTCCAGTGGATGACCTCTAGTCTGGGCCAGGGGAGCGCTGTGTGTGGGTGTCTGCGTAATTGGGACGGTCTTTGGACAGAATAACAGGACGCCGCTGAGCACTGGGCCAGTCACGCAGGGGGAGGGCCCAGAGGAAGGGGCCCCGGGGACACCTCGGGCGGGCCGGCCTTCGGGGAGATGGATGGAGCTGGGCGCCCCTCTCAGGGCCCTGCGACACCAGCCAGTCCCACCAGGTTCCTCCAGGGGCCCTGGCAAAGCTGCCGACCAGTGTGGAACCCACTCGAGAGCTCCCGACTGTCTTCCAAGCTTTCAGCGTCCGAAGTGTCCTCCCTCCGGGGTGCCCCGACCACCTCCCGTGCACACCCCAACTCCTTGGCCATGCAGGGGCCTCCCTGAGAGCTGCGGGGCCCCCAACTCCAGCCCCCTGTAGCCAAACGAGGCTGGCCTGTCTGCCGCTGAAGGCATGCCACGAGCCCTTGGAGCAGTCACCTGTCTCCTCCGTTAGCCTGTGAGCTCCTTGACTCTTCCTCCTCTCTCTGTGACCCTCCTCACACTCAGCCCCGGGCCCAGCACATAGAGCTCACTTCAGTCCGTTGCTTCCACCATGCCCGACTCTCTGGGCCCCGCTTTGGGGTTTGCTTGGCCAAAGCCTGGGGGTCTGCGGTAGGTGCCTCACAAATGCTCCCTAACGGACTGACACCGTGACGTCGGGGTCCCTTCCAGCCCTCTCCTGCGGGGCCCCCGGGCTGAGCGATTCGGCCTCTGGTCTCATCTCAGCCCAGATCGGGCAGCCCTGACCCCGGCCTGGTGACAGGAAGCCCCTCGAGGGGAGCCCTTCCTCCTGCCGTGCCAGGATTCCCCCACGGGTCACGGGATGGACATTTCAGGACCAAAGCAGGCCTGATCCAGGCCGTGGGGAGGAAGCAGTTAACTCTCTTGGCCCGGCTTTCTTATGAAACAGTCATGCTGGATTGGGAAAGAACTCTGGGACGGATGGCTGCCAGACCCCGGTTCAAATCTCATCTCCGTAAACAAAGTGCTATGTGACCTTGGTCAAGTCACTTCTCCTTTGGTGCCTCAGTTTCCCCTTCTGTAAAAGGAGTTGGTTAAGTTAGACGGCCTCCTAGGTGTAGCCCCTGTGCCTAGCACATAGTAGGTGGCTTAAAGATGCTCATTAATGGAGTGGTTCCATACTAATGATCGTAATAATAGTTGACATTTACAAAGTTCACTGTAGTTTAGAAACCATTTTACATACTATCTAATTTGCTCTTCATCCGTGATGTCAGGAAAACCTTGGTTCAAATCCTGCCTTAGATACTCACTATGTGGTCCTCTGCAAGTGATTTCACCTTTCCCTGCCTCCATTTCCTTATCTGTAAAATGAAGAAATTGGTCTCTAAATTCTCTTTTGGTTCGCAATCTCTGACCTATCTTACCTTATAGGATCCTTAGTGCTAAGTAAAGTGTTCCAGATTCAAGAACTGAGACAAAGGGAAATGACTTACCCACAGCCATACAACGACACCCTACCAGCAGACTTTTATCTATCATCAACTTGCCAAGGGACCTTAGGCAGACCATTGACCACTTCCGTTCCTCTTTTTCCTTACAGTGGCCATAATGGCTTTTCTCACCTCCCAGGGTGTGCTCAGGCTTAAAGGAGAAAACCCAAGTCCAGATGGATGAAGAGTGGCCACATTGGCCCGAATGCAGACTGCCCTCACCGAGAGAAAGCCAATCGGATGAAGAGACGCTGAAGAGCTCAGCCCGTGCCAGGCCCTCAGGGTAGGCTGATGGGTCTTCGTTGTCTGACCTTCCCTTCGCTCTTCGGGGACTCCCAGAGTTCCAAAGCATCCTCATGCCTCCTGGCGCCACTCCTTCCTTTCCTGGGGGGGGGGGGGATTCTGAAGTCTGGAGACGTCTCGGATGGAGCTCACTGATGGCAAAGGCAGAGGCACATGGATGGAAGGCGCCCTGGAGGTCATCGAGCCCAAACCCCCTCATTTTAGAGGACTTCCACAGACTTGGCTTACCAAGGGTGACCCTGGGCAAAGGCACTTTCCTGCCGTTCAACTTTGCTCTTCTATAAAACAAGAGCCTTGGCCAAGAGGGTCTAAAGGTTCCCTCCTGGCTCCAGATCTCTAATGGATGGGGCCCAAGACCTAAACCAAGACCTAAACTCAGAAAGACCTAGGTTCAAATCTCACTTGAGACTCTTTAAATTCTTACCTTCTATTTTAGAATTGATATCTTGGTTCTAAGGGCAAAGCAATGGGAATTAAGTGACTTCCCCAGGGTCACACAGCTAGGAGGGCCTGACGCCATATTTGAAGCCAAGTCTTCCTGACTTTAGGCTGTCCCCCTCCACTATGGTTTGCTTTGTCTATATTTTGTATGGATTTCTCTGGGACTGTGGGATTTCCCCAGTAGCATGCCGGGTCCTCCAAGGCTGAAATTTTGATTTCCATGTTTGTAGCCCCAGCAGCCACCTCAGAGCCTACCACCTTCCACAGAGACGCTCAATGGAGTGAACCAAGTGGATTCTCGCACTCGCTTGCCCTTTCGGTCTTAATTTCCTCTCACTGCATTGAGGGAAAAGAGGGGAAGCCTAACAGGGACAGACAACAGGCAGGGGAGCTGACCTGACATCCGCCCGTTTGCCGTTGCTGTGGAAGGAGAGGCTCTGATGGGAGCGAGCAAGCCCTTTCAGGCCCGAGCAGGGATACCACTGGAAAACCAGGGCCCAAAGAGGACGTGGCTGTTCATTCTGAGAAGTCCGCATGCCAGAATTATCCAGGGATGGAAGAGGGTGTCTTGGAAGCTGCTCTCTGGGAAGACCTTTGGAATGGGAAGCAAAGGGACCACAAGGCCTGACAAGCCTGGTGTCTGCCATTCCGACCTGGGCAACACTTCCTGGCCTCAGTTTCTCCCCAGGGAAAGTGAAGAGAGCTAGAAAGAATGACCTCAAAGATCTCTTGGAGCTCTGACATTCTGCAATCCATGATCCTCGAGCTATGAGAATGGGGCCCATTTGAATGAAGAATGGACACGGGACCCTGGCCTATGACTGGCCGGACAAACTGGCCGTCTCTAATAGATTTCATGTGTGCTTGCAGGCTAACCCGTCCTCCCATGGATGAAGAGCGAAAGAGGGAGAAAGAGGGAGAAGGAGATGAGAAGAGGGGGGAGAGAGAGAGATGGAGAGAAAGAGAGAGAGAAAGGGAGAGAGGGAGAGAGAGGGAGAAGGAGAGAGGGAGACAGAGAGAGAGGGAGAAATAGAGAGAAAGATCTGAGTTTGAGTCCTCCCCTTGACATATGTGTCTGTGTGACTATGGGCAAGTGTCCTGGGAGTTCACTCTGGATAGAGACCCAAAGAGTGGCTCATTCTCTGAGGCAGATCTAGGGGATACCCAAAGAGTTTATAATGAGCTCGTGTGGCTAAAGAAGTAACCCTGGAGGGAAAAGGATCATGGGAATGGAACAATGAAGACCCAAGTGCTGAGCATTCTGGGGAAGCCTTTAAGTGTCTTCTGAGGCTGAGGCATTTCCATATTTCCTAAGTATGAAGGTCCTCATCTAGCTGGGAGCTCTGGGGATGGAAGGTCCCCCATTTCCAGCTCAACCCCTCCACTGATGCTCTCTAATTTGTCAATCTGGCTGGCTCTCCCTAAGGAGAATGAAGGAAGGAAAGGAGCTCGCCCTTGGCAAGCTTTGGGGTTGAAATGGACAGTTGGAATGGAATCCCAAAGGGGAACTGTGAAACCACTGAACCTGGAGGGAGATGGCAGCCATGTCCTCCCTGGAAGGAGTGGGGCTAAGTCAGGTAACTTTGTCCTAAGACAAAAGAAATCTGGCCATGCCCAAGAGCCTCCTATGTCACAGGGGCAGAGAAGCAGCAGAAGGAACCAGAAAGGATTCTGGACTTCATCTGATCAAGGGAAACTGGCGTCTAGCCCCAACTTTGACCCTAACTGGCTGGAACTTTGGGTTCCCAACCTCTCTGAGCTGCCTCAGTTTCTTCTTGTGTTCTGAGGGGGTTGGGCTCCAAGGAGCTCTCTGGGCCTTCAGTGCTCTGATGCTTGAGGAGGGTTGATGGTGGGAGGGCCAGGTAGGTTTCCCCCAAGTTCTGGTTTTGCTTTTCCCAATTGATTTTCTCTGTACTGTCTCAAGGGCTGCAGACTTTGGATCCATTCCCCGTGTTTGCCCCAACGGGGATTTCCTTGTAGTTTGCCCTTCCTGTGTGTGTGGGTGGCAGCGGCACCTCCAAGGTATGATAGCTGGCGGCCGAACAAGAACCAGCTCCCACTCCCAGGTCCCGCCCCATCCCAGTCGTTTCAGCATGGATGGAGGGAGACACGTGTGTGGTAGCCGAGGGAGCCCTGGAGCCTGGCATGGAATCCAGGCTTGGCCTCCAGGGACTTCAGCCTCCTCTGTTAGTGTCTCTGGGCTTGTTCCTCCGTCCATGAGATGGGGATGATGGTGGCTTTCCCTGTCACCTCAAAGGGCTGCCCGGGGATCACAGGACTGCACAGCCAGGGGGATCTCCATTAATATTATTTGTTGGTGTTGTTTCCTGAGTCTTGAGATTTTAACATTCAAATATCAGAGGGGGGAAAGGGGGAGAGGAAGGGACTGAAAGAGAGATAGAGAAACAGAGAGAGAGAGACAGAGAGAGAAAGGGGGAGAGAGACTGAGACAGGGACAGAGAGACAGAGACAGAGAGACAGAGAGAGACAGAAAGAGACAGAGAGAGGAAGAGAGACACACCAAGACAGAGACAGAGAAAGACAGAGTCAGAGAGACAGGGGGGAGAGAGGCTGAGGCAGAAAGAGACAGACAGAGACAGAGGAGAGATAAGAGGGAGAGAAACTGAGACAGAGAGAGACAGAGAGACACACAGAGAGAGACTGAGACAGAGAAGGAGAGACAGGAGGGAGAGGGAGACTGGCAGAGAGACAGAGGGATAGATAGGCAGAGACAGTCAGGAAGACCTTGCTTTGAGCCTCACTTCTCACACATATGGGCTGTGTGACCCTGGGCAAATCACTGGACTTCCTCCTGACTCAATTTCTCGTTATGTCAGATAGGAATAAAATACCCACAACAACAAGGAGTCTCGAAAGAGACAATGGCTTCTTTTACTAAGTTAGTGAATCTGGAAAGTGTGATGGGAGATATCCTATACATGGCAGCCTAGCCTTGGAAGAAGAGCCACAAGGGTGTCGGTGCCTGGGACTGATTCTCCTCAAGATAGAAAACTCCCAGTGTGTAAATTCCTCCCCTCATGGCAGGTAGTAGCTCTGCCCTGGCTTTTTGTCTTAGAGGGTTGTTTGGGCACTGGGAGATTAAGGACTCTGCCTAGATCACACAGCCTGAATGTCAGAGGTATGAAAGAGTTCTTCCTGAAGATAGGAGGTTCTGGGTTCAAATCTGTCTGTGTGACCCTGGGCAAGTCACTTAATCCCAGTTGCTTCTGCCTTGGAACCAATACATGAGGGTTTAAAAAAAAGAAGAAAAGTTCTTCCTGACTAAGACCAGCCCCCACAGCCTTCCTTACTGCTGTTAATATTTGTTGTTGTTCAGTCGTGTCCCCCTCTTTGGGACTCCACGGGGGTTTTCTTGGCAAAGATGCTGGAGGAGTTGGCCATTTCCTACTCCAGGGGATGCTTTGGCAGGCATTCAAAGGTTAAGTGACTCGCTCAGGGTCATACGCCTAGGAAGTGTCTGGGGCTGGATTTGAATCCAGCTCCTCCTGACTCCAGGCCCAGTGCTCTAACTAGTGAGCCACCTAGCGCCGTCGGTCACTTAACATTGGCATCAGCGTTATCACGAGTGCCTCCATTGGCCCAGAGATCCCTTTTCTAAGGCTCGGCCGTCCCAGTTCATGGCTGGATGGGGATGAGGGGTGGGAGGCAGTTTTCGGAGGCACCACAAGGGAAGGGCCGAGTGCTGGGACTCCTCCCCGGTCTGGCCCGACGCCCTCCCTTCGTGCAGCCTCTTCCCTGGCCTGGGCCGCACCACCCGGCCTCGCGGTGCAGGGCTCGACCTGCTTTCCTTACAGCGTCGGGGAGGCCTGGGTGGCCGCAGAGCCCAGCCGCCATCCTTCGGGATCCCTCCAGGGCTCGACCCGGGGCAAAGGGCCTGCCAATCCATACACAAATATTTATCGAGCTCCACAACATCGCAGGCCCTCCAGAAAGCCTTGTTTATTAAGTGACTGATCTTTGCTTGGCCAGGGTCAGAGGGCAGCCAGTGCCCTGTGCTTGGATTTCACAGAAGCGCAGATCGCCCAGGATGGGAGCCGTCCTCTGCTCAGGTCACCCCCGCCAGGACTCGCAGCGCCGGACGGGCCTCCCTGAGCGCAGGGGGTGCGGCGGCGGCGAGTCTTCACGGAGGGGCCTCCAGGATGGGCCTGAGAGCCTGGATCTCCCGACTCTGCCCACCTGCCCGTAGGTCTGGCCTCCTCACGCCCTTCGCAGGTGGAGGAAGGGGGCACGTTGGGCCTGGAAAGATACGCCTGAAGAGGACGTGGGCAGAGCCGCCGTGGGCAGGACGGCTAGCCTGGCTCTGCTGGGGGGAGCAGACGCCTGGCACACAGTAGGGGCTTCCCAAAGGCTTGTCCTCCTCCTCCTCCCAGAGGGCAGAGCCGGGGACCATGGTGGGAGGCGGTAAAGAGGGTCCTTCGGGCCGATGTGGGGACAAACTCCTCCACAGTGAAAGCCATGCCCAGAGAAGAAGGGGCCGGGAGGAGCCGGAGACGGGGGGCTCCCCTCCTTTGGTGTGTGGTCCAGCCTAGATGCCCCCACCCGGCCCTCTTCTCCCTGCCCCGTCTGTGCTTCTGGCACCCGAGGCAGCCGGGCGACCTTTCCAGGAGCTCTCCTCGTACGGAGGGGGATCGGGAGGCCCAAAGTCAAGGACGGACGTGCCGAAGAAGGCGCACAAGCGGGCAGGGGCAGAGGGTGCCCTTGACCCCAGAGCGTCTGAACCCAGGGCCGAGGCCACGCCAGAGCCATCCCCGGAAAGGGACCCCACTCAGTGCCTCCATTGCTGTAGGACTTGCATGATTTGGGGAAGGGACAGCCTTCGGGGTCACGGCTGGCCCGGAGTCCAGTACCCGGAGGAAGGCGGCCAGCAGGGGGGAGACCTTGCCCGGCCCGAGGGCTCGGCCTCTTTCTGCTGAGTCACCGAAGGAGAGCTCTGACCCTGACCGCGTGGCATTGCTCACATTCCAGGGCCAGTTTACCAAAGCCCGAGGCCCCGCAGGCTGAGTCATGGCAAGCCTCAGATTCCCGGGGAGGTAGAGAGGAAGGCGGCCTGCTGGGGCCACCCCCTGAGGTTGTCCTCTGCAGCAGACTGTGAAGTCAGCCCAGGGGACCCTCCTGCTCGGACCCCAGACTTTTTGCCCTGTGTTTGGCACTCCTATTTGTGAAAGGCTCCCATGTTCTTGGAGAGAGTGCTGGGCCTGGAGTCAGGAAGACTCTTCTTCTAGAGTTCAGATCCAGCCTCAGACACTTCCTAGCTGCATGACCCTGGGCAAGTCCCTTGATCCTGTTTGCCTCAGTTTCCTCATCTGTAAAATGAACTGAGAAGGAAATAACCAACCGTCCCAGTATCTCTGCCAAGAAAACCCTAAATGAGGTCATGAAGAGTCAGACATGACTGAAAAATGACTGAACAACCACCACAAATGTACTTGGGGATCAGAGACTAAGGAGAAACCTCCTTGGGAATCAAGCAGGCACCAGATGGGCCGAGCAGCCCCTTCCTTCATCCTGCCCGGCTACTTCCCTTGACTGCCTGGCATCCCCCTTTAAAGTCACTCCTGCTAATTAGGAAGGGAAGCTGGAGATGAAGGGCGGCAAGGCCTAGTGGGAAGGAACACTTGGACAGTCGCAGAAGGAGAGTCTAGTGATTGGCAGAGAGAAAGGGGGTCACGGAATAATAGCTGCCAGCGTTCCCCAGCCTACACCCATTCTCGTCTTTGTTTAGCATTCTGGCATTCATTTATCCAATCAAGCAACATGAGGAGAAGCTTTTATAAAGCAGTTCCAGGATGCCAGCACTGAGCTATCATAAACATTTACCAAGCAAATGGCCCCTAGTGTAGGCACTCTGGGAGACACCGAGACAGACCGAGCTTGGCCCTACCAGGGCCTTACATTGTACCTGGGGTGAGAAACAGCAGGGAGGGGCGAAAAGGGCAGAGAGATGGGCGACCCGAGGTACCAGCCCCCTCCAATGCCCTTTTCTCCCCCCTCATGCTCCTTGACCTCTCTGCCACCCGTGACCCTGCCAATCGCTCTCTCCTTCTTGATACTCTCTTCTGTGGAGGTTTTCAGGATCCCCTCCCACATCTTCGGGTTCTCCTCCTACCTCTCCGACTGCCCCTTCCCTGTCTCCCCCTCCGCATCACACCCTCTAACCCTCAGAGGGGTCCCAGTTTTGTCCTGGGTCCTCTCCTCCCTCTGTCCTCTTCTTTTTGGTGATTGTCACCAGGCTCCTCTTATGTATCCTGCCTGTAGTCTGTTTGTCCAGAGCTGTTGGCTTTTTCCTCTTCCCTTCCCTTAGATTGGGAGCTCCTGGAGGGCAGGACCTGCTCTTTGCTTCTCCCTGTTCCTCAGTGCCTGGTCCATACTTGTCTGCCCCTGAGAGCTTTCCCTCTCTCAACCTTTGTTTCCTTCTCTCTGAAATAAGGACTTGGAGCTAGTGGTGATTCCTAGCCTTTTAGAGGTTCACTGGTCCAGGATCCTCTAGCTTCCAATAGCTAGGAAGGGGACAGGAAAGGATCCTTGTCCGGGGATCAGTCTAAGTAAAGGGACTTTTAAGGATCAAAGGAGAGCTCCCTTTGGGCTTGGGGTTGTGGGTTCAGCTAGGGAAGGCTTCCTGGGTGAGGTGACATTTGAGATAGATGTGAAAAGAGGAGCAGAAATTGGGCAAACAGAGACCGAGGCCAGAATTTGAGTTAGAGGGAAAGGTATGTACAGAGGCATGGACAAGGGAAATTCTTCCTTCTAGAACTCTCACTTTGTAGATACTTTGTAACTATATCTATCTATCTATCTATCTATCTATCTATCTATCTATCTATCTATCTATCTATCTATCTATCTATCTAATTTATCTATCTATCTGTCTGTCTGTCTGCCTGTCTATATCCATATCCATATCCATATCCATCCATCCATCCATCTATCCATCTATCTATCTATCTATCTATCTATCTATCTATCTATCTATCTATCTATCTATCTATCTGTCTGTCTGTCTGTCTATCTATATCCATATCCATATCCATCTCCATATCCATCTCCATCCATCTATCTATCTATCCATCTATCTATCTATCTATCTATCTATCTATCCATCTATCTATATCTATCTATCCATATCCATATCCATATCTATCTATCTGTTTATCTATATCTATCTATAGCTATATATCTATATCTATCTATCTATCTATCTATCTATCTATCTATCTATCTATCCATCATCCATCTGTCTGTCAGTCTATCCATCTATCTACCCATCCACCCACCCATCTATCCATTTCTCTATCTATCCATCCATCTCTCTATATCTATATCTATCTATCTTGTTTATCTATCCATCTATCTATCCATCCATCTATCTATCTATCTATCTATCTATCTATCTATCTATCTATCTATC